>NC_071277.1:8747500-8900000 GCF_023375685.1 Ictalurus furcatus | reverse complement strand
TAATGTTCTGCTTCGAGGAAATTCTACACGGGGAAAAGCGGTCATGGGAGATCTCCGATCAGGTCCAGATGCTGTAATAACTGACTAAGACGAGCGAGGCGGGGGTTTTGAGTCATTCTCCGATTGCGTCTATCCTCACTCTTCCCAGCACAAGTCACCACCACTGACCGCACTGGTCCAGAGCTCAGCGGGAATCCATAATACATACAACCAGAGTGTTCGCAAACATTCAGGGAAGAACGGAGAACATCACAGCAACTCTACAGGTCAGTTTGGGGGGAAAAAAAAAAAACACTCCGGAGATGCCAGAAAAAAATCCCCCACTAATATTGCGGTTCTCTAAATGTTGATTAAATGTAATTATCTAAAAAAAAAAGCAGTGTTTTTACATATTACTCAACGCGAGAATAAAAACTATCGCTACTTAAAAAGCACCAACGTAGTCAACAACACGTTTTACACAAAACGTGAACGTTTAAAATTTAAGCTATTTTTTATTGCGGCCCTCCGTGTGTTCAACAGGGAAGCTTACATCATGAGAAGGACAAAAATACAACGAACCCTTCCAGCTATTTTGGACATTTTTGTACGTAGGTTTTTGACGATACATACAGTATTTGAAATAAAAAACAAAACAAAAAAAAATGTTTAGCATGAAAGTATCAGGTATGTTTTTTTTTCCCCTGCACAACCCAAAATCACCCCATCATTTATTTTCCCACTTTAACACTGTAAATTGTTTCTAAATCTGATTTAGAGCCCTGCGATGGATCGGCACCCTGTCCAGGGTGTACCCCGCCTTGTGCCCCATGCTCCCTGGGATAGGCTCCAGGTTCCCCGTGACCCTGAAGAGGATAAACTGTATAGAAGATGGATGGATGGATGGATGGATCTGATTTAGAACATTGTTATTTTTGATTATTATTTTTTTTACTGTTTGTTTATTACTGACAAAAACAAAGCAAAGATATTCCAATAACTGCAAAATGAAAACGGAAGAGTGTTCACTTTATCGCTGGAGATCGTGAGGTTTGAATCCCAAAATCGGCCGTGCTCTCTGGGTGGGAGGGGCTACTCTCTCTCCCCTGTCAATCACAGCAAGACTAGCCAATTCTAGGCGTCTGTGAGCTGATGTATGTGGAAGACGGCAGACGGCACTTTCTGCTTCCGGTTCGAAAAGAGGCTCGGAAAAAAACCGTTGTGAAAAGCTCGAAGCGGCACGGATTTAGCAGCGTACTGTGTAATACGCTGCAAAAAAAGGGAAAATGTCCCGAACGTAGGCAAACTAATCCAATAATTACATTAAAAAAAATATAAATTATTAGAAAGATTATTAAGCCTATTTCTAGTATTCTAATATTATGTAGTAATGTATTACTGGTGGAAAAAAATACATTAAACACAGCACACTTTCTGTATGTTATATATAAATGCGTATGCCGTGTTGTGTGTGTGTGTGTGTGTGTGTGACATCACAGCGCTGTGGTAATGACAGTGACAGGCCAATCCTGCATTACAGGTGGAGATTAAGGTCATGATGGAGGTCTCTATACGATCTCTCTGCTCCAACTGAAGCTGAGCTTTGCCGTTTCTCCGAGGACGAGTAAACGCTAATAACGCTGATCTAACGCTAAATCTGATGTTTTACATGCTGCTGGCTTCACAGTCGGACACGAACAACACTTTTGTTGTAAACTGCAATTTTCTACAACAGCGAGTCTCTTCAGGAGGCAGAAGGAGGATAAAAAGGATCCGTTACAGAACACAAACTAGAAATGAGTGCACAAGAGCACTTATTTTAGCATTTTAGAGAGAGAGAGAGAGAGAGAGAGAGAGATTGAGAGTGTGTGTGCGTGTTAAATAAAATGCTCCTGAACTCCGAACGCTGCTTCCTGATGAAGCCATCGTTCTTCTACAGGGGACATAACGTAGTTTGAGAAGAAGTTCTTGAAGCTCTAACAGACGAAAGTTATGCGCAATGCCATCATCACAAATCACAGGTTTCATTTAAATGCGCTCGTTATGGCTAATACCTCATTGTTTTTATAGCAACAGCTCATTCCCAGGGACTTGTACAGAGAAAGTCGTGGTAAAGTTTTCTTAAAGTTAGAAAATGTTTTGTTTAGATTTTCCCCTGGAAGGAGTCTCCAGTGTCAGAGGTAAAGCTGTAACTTCAGGACAGAGGAATTTTGGGGTTTCTTGGTTACATGACAAGCTGCGGTTTTTTGAGGAAACAAAGAAGAGAAGCTGGTGATGGAACGACGGAACATTTGTAGCTGCGATAACATAGGGAAATAACCCATTTCATGAAAATTACAAGTAACTATAAACGGATAAAAAAAAAAAGTATGATGTGTCGTTCTTAAAAATGTGTTTAACACTTCATTTCCCAAGAAAAATGAGTGTGTTCAGTACAAATGGAAAAATCCCTGAAAGAGAGCTGTAAGCTGTGGCTGTGAGTGTGTGTGTGTATCTGTTTCCGGATCTTTCCACAGGCTTTTGTTTGAAGCTTCAGGAGCAGTGCAGCTTCACGCTCGGTTCTTTCATGTCAGAATGTGGGCTCTCCAGAGAGAAGAGAGAAACATTACCTGCACACTGATTTCTACACACGCGCACACACACACACGCCTACACTGGGTCTAGACATTAACACACACACACCGGCACGGACTCTGAGCTTCACACAGGATGTGAATTAAACATTATGTGCAGTCAGTGAGCAGCTGTCTGTGGATATTCTGATAAAAACAGACTCACCTCCATGAACCACATCCTCTTACACGGTCTATATCAATGTGTGTGTGTGTGTGTGTGTGTAACGTTGGCGTACCTTAGTCACTACTCCAGACACCACAACCGGCATCTTTGGTGGGCTGCGAAGAGGAAAAGCATCACATGTTACAAAAAAAAGAAGTAGTAAATAATGAAACACGTGCACACATTCAGGTCTGTGTGATTACGATTCGTCCCAGTGAAGTAAACTCGTGCTAACAGGTGACGCTCGACCATGCCCCCACCGCCACAAGCCCATATACTATGTATAGCCCAAAATCTAACGGTGCAAAAATAAACACCGGATTTTTTCCAGGTAAACTTTATCATTCCTGTACACATTTACCAGCAACAAAATTTTCTTAGTGGAAACTCTGGCACAGAGCCATCGGTGGCAACGCAGGTCGCCAGTGAGGAAAAATAGGGATTTCGTGGAGTTTTTTTTGTGATTACTGCGGCCAAGCACGCTCGATTTAGCTGTGCAGCTTTTAACAAAATTTGTGATGCAACTTATTTTTGTGCTTTTTTTCCGAATCGGTGAAATCACAGTCGCAAGAAATAGCTTTGCGCAGTCTTTCGCAGCAATGTTTGTTGGTCTAATTGTTTAGACCGTTTATCTGTACTCATGATCGATGCAGGCGAATCGAAGACGCACATCTCGGCCCGAATCCGCTGTACTTTTCCTCCTCCGAATATTGCGGAGTTCGCTCGATTTTGAGTACATTTCTACGATTGCGAAAAATCACAAAATTCTGTTAGGACAGCAATAAGACAAGTCAAGAAGTGATGTCAACCTCAACTGGAATGACTTCAAAATAAATAAAAACAGATTGATAGATTTATTATCAAAGGCCAAATGAAATGAAATAGTGAAAATGAATGAATACATACACACATTTATTTAAAAACGCAGCCAATGGTCATGTCATGGACAGATGGCGACCTGGGTTCGGGTTCGAACCCTGAATTTTCATTGCAGTAAAAGAGGAAAAGTGAAGCTCTGTGACAAATCTGAGCATTTAATAACATTTAATAACAAACTCAATCAAGTACTCGAAAATATGTAAATATATAATATATTAATATAAAGGTATAATATATGAGTGTAAGAAATGAGATGTTGAGTGACTTTGTTTGGTTTCCTCTACTCCACCAGCGGGGAGGCGGAGCTGAGGATAATCTCTTCACACACACACACACACACACACACACACACACACACACACACACACACACAGCTGATTAGCTGAAGGTCGACAAGCGTCTTCTACCGTCCGATTCGACACACGCAGTCTAATCTAAACCGCTTCTAACATCAGCGTTAATAAACAAATATATATATCACATTCACGAGGAAGGCAGCGGTCACATGACCACTACTGAGAAACAGATTAAAGGAATACTCTACCGTTTTTTTTCAATCTGATGTCTATTAACTACACTGATAGTGTGTGTGTGTGAGATTATGTTTTCACAATTTGTTCTGTCAAATCTGTTTGTGTAATCAGCTCCAGAATTATTCATAAGCTTATGCCAATAAAAGAATAAAAAGAAGAATAAAAGAAGCTGTAAATGTATAGAATTAGGGATGGAACTACTTTCTAATTAGCTAAAGTAAAAAAAAAGAAAAAGAAAAAAGAAATCGTCATCATCATCATCTCACGTCAAGCGTTGAGCAAAATGTCTGAGGCGTAAAGACGGCATGGGCGGAGTTAAGGGCCCTTGGAGCGGGAGGGGGGCGGGCGTGTTTATCATGATGCATAAGAAAGAAGAAAGCTGCGTTCCTGTTTTATTTGCAATAATAATAATAATAATAATAATAATAATAATAATAAGAAGAAGAAGAAGAAGAAGAAGAAGAAGAAGAAGAACAAGAAGAATGATAAATATTGTCTAGCGCACCTGTAAATTTTACGTTGAATGTCGGAGTTTAACATCTGCCCCTAGACTTCGATTATAAATGAGTTTGGTGTAAAGTTGGGGTTTTTTTTCCCCTCAGCGCAGAAAAACGTGACAAAAAACGTGTCGTCTCGGGTGAGACACGTAGAGCGGATGGAGATTACGCTGAAAAATGACAGAGTATCCCTTTAATCAACAAACACACAAATAAATAAAAACAAAGAAAGATGGTGAATGATGACAGAACACAGTACAAGGTGTGTGTGTGTGTGACCTATAAAAGCAGCAGCGTAGCTCCATGCGAGTGCTGTGTAGTGGAACCATGGCTCCGGGTCTCGGCCGCCATCACTTTTTGAAACGACTCTCATTTGTTTCTGGGACAGAGAGCAGAGCCTCGGCCTTGCAGCAGCACACAGGAGAGGGTCAGGACTCAGAACTCAGCTTGATGTGAAAAACGATCCTGGTCTCGCTACAGAACGAAATGATTACGTCTATCAGACGGGAGAAAGAGCCCAGGAACACCCCCAACCCGCTGTCTGCATATTTTTGGTCACAGCTGAGCTTCTGGAAGTGACAAAAAGTTTTCACAAAAGCATGGAATTGCATAATTTTTTAATTAATTAATTACTTTTTTGCTTTCTGGCCAATCAGGTCGCAACTCGGGGGTCAAATGAGGACAAAAAAAAGTCGAAAAATGTAGAAAAATGAGTTGTTAATATGAGGAATGTAACGATTTGCTCAATATGAATATTATTATGGTGCAATGATACTCGAGATAAAAAATTTACTAGTTTTTGGGATGTTTATTGGTGTTTCCAAGGATAAAGCTCCTCCTCTTGCTCCGCCTCCTCCATTTAGTTACACTAAATGGTAAAAAAAATAAAGCTAAGATATTATTATTATTATTAATTATGATTTAAAAATATATATTATAATTTAGATAATAATAAAGACCCTATAGAGTTCAATAACTATTTATTTTTATTTTATTATTACTTGTTAATCATCATCGATATGGTTACACAGTGTGCTTCAGGTTATTAAAAAAAAAAATAAAAATAAAAAATAAACCCCAAAGGAAAAAAAAACCAAAAACAGCTGGTGTAAAAAGAAGTCTTCAATTCAAATTAAAGTTGTTAATAACGTCACAAAATTTAACATTGACAATAAAACTAACTATATCAATAATATTCTCAAACAATTAATTAAACAACTAAAAGCTTTAAAATAAGTATTGTAAAAGTAAATATGTATAAATATCTGTACAATACAAAGTCTGAATGTTTTCCTCAGTAAACTCCATCGATAAACATTTACAATAAACACGCTGCTGCGAATCTGCGAATCTGGATCGGATTCTTTCCTTTGAAATAAAAACACTGAAATTAATCTGACAGAAAAAGTTACTGTTGACGCTCTTCGTGAAATGAAATGAAACCACAATTAATAAGTAAGTGCGCCCCAGGGCAGTGTGGAAGAGATAAAAATCACATTCGCACATTTATCACTGTGAAATTCATCATATCAGCCGTGTCGGGTTTTTATTTTGAGTTTATGTTGTTTTGAGTTAATTCTTGATGTGAGGAGTGAGAAGACACACACACACACACACACACACACACACACACACACACACACACAGAGAGCGAGAGAGAGAGAGAGAGAGAGAGAGAGAGAGCGTCAGGTGAAGGAACCTGTCTCAGCACTTTCTGTTTAAATCAGCGCTCTAATCAGTGCACATACACACTTTATGACAGATTTAAAAGTATACAATAATGACTATTTTATATAGTCCCTGATTAAGTTAATTGGACACGAGTGATACCACTTTAGGCCTGAGGGGGGCAGCAGTGTGGCGGCTGAGAAACGTCCTCTCTGCCCGAGCACGAACACTCAGCAGAGGAGGAGAAGAGGGAGAAGAGGAAGAAGAAGAAGAATGTAGAAATAACGCCAATGTCAAGGTTAATAACCAGGACAACTAGCTCTGGGCTACATGTGAGGGTTTTTTTTTTGTCTTTAGAGTGACGCACGGCGGTGAGCGGGAATTCTCACGGCTCTGAGAGGTGAAAGGATGAAGCGAAGGAGGGAAGGAGAGAAGAACCTCCCTAAATAAAGCTAATGAGAAAGAAAGAGCGCTGCATAAAGACGACACAATTTACATATTTATACTTGTGCACTAAGGAAATAGAATAAAGAGAGAGAGAGAGACAGAGAGAGCGAGAGAGAGAGATCAACAGACAGACACATCAAGAGGTCAAAAAATAGAGAAACCGACAGATAGAGAGAACAACAGACAGATATAGGGGCAGACAGACAGACAGATAATTAATAAGACAAACAGATCATCACATCGATATGTTGACAGACAGACAGCTAATCAGACAGACATTCACATCAACAGACAGAACAGAAAGACAGACAGACCATCAGGCAGATAGAGACAGACATATGGAGAGACAGACAGAGGTAATCAGACAGACAGATATAAATATAGAAAGGGAGAATAGAGGGGGGCATGAAGAGAGACAGACATGAAGTAGAGAGCAATAAATAACAGAAAGAGTAGAGGGAGAAAGAGAGAGGGACAAAGAGGAAGAACACAGACTGACAGAGGGAGAGAGAGAGAGAGAGAGAAGACAGACAAAGAGAGCGTGAAAGAGAAATAAAGAGAGAGAGAAAAAAGCTCTGGCTCTGTGTTCATTTTTGGAAAGTGACATCATCGGCAATTAAAAGCTACTGCTGACCTTAGCAACCCAGCGTCACCATAGCAACCGTTTCTTTGCTTCACCCCATGTCCCATGATGACGTGATGACGTGATGATGCGAGGGAAATCCTCTACGTGCTAACAACATAAAACTGGACAGAACATCTCAGTGTCTTTTCCCTCCACCACGCACCTCTGGACCAGAGGCAAAAAAAAAAGAAAAAGAAAAAGAAAATAAATAAATAAATAAATAAATAAAAAGGACAGCACGGCTCGGCATTCTGGGAATGACACTCTCTCGCTTACTCACTCAACTCCACCTCACATCCTGTTTGATTGACACATTATACACTACACACTATTCAGCCAGAACATCAAAACCACCTGCCTAAAATTGTGCCACCAGAACAGCTCTGCCCCGCCAAGGCACTGACTCCACGAGACTCCGACTCTTCACTCAGATCCTCACGCTCGCTCACTTTTCCTGCTTCCAGGACATGACCTTCAAGAACCGACTGTTCACCTGCTGCCTAATCAATAAACCATAAACCCCGCCCATTTAACCAGATCGTCAGTTATTCACGTCACCCGTCAGTGGTTTTAACGTGATGACTGATCGGTGCACACTGCACACACTACACACTCACACACAGATTCGCACACTACACACTCGCACATATTTGTACACAACGCACACTACACACACATTCGCACACTACACACTCACTCGCACACTACACACTCGCACATATTTGTACACAACACACACTACACACACATTCGCACACTACACACTCACTCGCACACTACACACTCACTCGCACACTACACACTCACACACATTCGCACACTATACCCCGTGTACACTTGCTCCTGCTGCAGTAACGAGAAACACACTTGCATCGCTCCACTTCAAACTATCAACAGAAGCGACGCACGATTATCCGGGCATGCTCCTCTCCCCGGGAGGAAACTAGCATGAAAATAACGATCATCAAACTGTCAGCGAACGTTCCTCTCCTCCGAGCCTTAACGCGCTCGCTCTTCAGTGTTTAATTCACATACGGAGCGGGACATGCTCGAATGATTCATTTAATAAAAATCAACATCACGCCTTTGACTGCTGCAATCAGCGAGAGGTTGTGTTAACGCTTCGGTCGTCACAGTTTGGGCATTTATATGTAGAGGTAGACAGACAGACGGCTAATCAGACAGACAGACGGCTAATCAGACAGAGAAAGTCATTATTTGGGGTAAAAATAAACAAATTACACAGAATCAATAAGGCCTCGGAATTTTTATTTCATGTATTAACATAGTTTATTATTATTATTATTATTATTATTATTATAATTTCATAGTGTTTAATGTTCATTCTGAACACATTTCGATTTTAGTTGTAGTATTACGTGTTCGTTTTTCAGCAGAGCTATTTATTTATTTATTTATTAAGTCTATATTATTAGAGCATCATTTTGTGCATGGATGCAGAATCCAAGCTCGTGGGATTAAACAAATGAATAAACAAACAAATAAATAAATCAAACGAATCAAAACATGGCCGTCAGTCTGCGAGCTGAAAGGTTCCGTGCTAATCGGAAGTGGTCCTTCCTTCTGATCGGAGACAGAGGACCAGAAATGAAGAGAAACGTTCTGAGGTACTTCACAGAGACGTCTGTAGAGAAGTCAGTGACCCCTGAAACCCGATTAAATACGTCTGGCTGTTTCAGCTCAGCAGGAAGCCTCGGGGAAAAAGAAATAAATAAAGAAAGAAATCACTTTCAGTTAAACGGTTGTTCCTCCCGAGCCTGACCCTCAGGAGCGTCTCAGGTACCGGGGGAGAGGGCGGATCCTGCTCAGCGGGTGTGTGGCACACCACATCAGCGTTTTGGAGCGATTGAGCTTCACCCTGCTGTCCGTCTGAAGAAGCCAGATTGCACATGGCAGGTTCTCCCCAGGCCATCTCGCTCCACTTGCAGCGACAAATGAACAATTTTTCCACCTGCTCGCTGTTCTCACACTGACTACACGCTCTTTCAGGAGGCAGAAGATGCTCTGTGTGTGTGTGTGTGTGCGCGTGTGTGTGTGTGGTCCAATATATAAAGTGTACACTGGCATGTTGCCTGGGAGTAAAACAAAAGCATTGCATGACTAGCACTGACTACACACCGTGTATCAGCCTCCTAGCCGACACATTTGATGTGTTCATCCTTGCGCGACACATTTTCAAAGCAATAGGCTCCGCCCCTAAACCACCCAGTCCCACCTTGACACACCCACCACAATCGAATCCCTCTCAAGTGAACGTTTATTTGGTCCGTACAGGATGTTGCACGAAATATTTCTGCACATTCTTTCGCAGTGATGTTTGTACTCAAGATCGATGCACGTGATCCGATGAGGGATTTGGCTTGCGACGACGTCACGTGACGTGTCTCAGTCCAGAAGTTCTGAAAACTTGCAAGCTCCTCCGAAAAATAAAAAATGAACATCGCAAGAAGCAAATGACGGAAAATGGAACATAATGGTTGAATGTTTGCAGGACTGATATGGAATGATCAGCACATGAACTGATTAGATTTAGGAATCCATCCAACAGGGTCAAGGTCAAAGCAAGGTCTTTATATATTTTAAGGATATCTGAAGCATATACATTAGTAAAAGGAACTCTGGGCATTACTGTCAGCACTATTAACATCGATTTCGACTTTCCTCATTAGTCCAAACTAAATGACACGACTATTCGTGGACCTAAGCATTACCAGGTTTCCATGTTAACCGTGACCTCCATTTTTTTTTTGGACGCAACTGTTCTCATTTGGTGCGTGGGACAGACCGCACACATTCTACACACACAAGCTAAACCAGCATCAAGCTACGACTACACACACACACACACACACACACACACACACACACATACACACATACACACATACACACACACAAACACAAAGGGCCTACACAGGGAAAAAAAAAACTGCTCAGGAAATTCCCACTCGGCCAAAATCGACAGCGGCGGTCATGCTGGAACGTTTCTGCCGCTGTTCTGGCATTTCAAACCTCACTCCGGATGAAGCTCTGTTCTTGGGAAAGCGCAGTAAAAGCAGGTAAAGGTCATCTCAGTATCTTTTCGGTGTGATAGAGTAATCAGGGCTCTCCAGCAGGCTGAGAGGGCAGCTAGCGTCGGGGAACTGATAAGACCTGACCTGAAAGCGCTGCTCCACGGGAGATGAAGATCAGCAATCAGGTGCTGGGCCGAAGGGCAAACTGCGCGGGAAGGTGAGCTAACACAACACTCAATTCAGCGCTAACGGAAAAGGGGAAAGTGGTGCGCGCGCACACACACACACACACACACACACACACACACACACACACAGAGCTGGCAGACGTTGTCAACGACGATGTGACTAAAACGGATCTAAATAGCAAAATGTGACTCATCGCCTTCTCGAAGCACAAAAACGCAAAACACAAACCCGACTTAAGGGTTTACCAGAAAGGAAAAAGGGAAGATGTGATCACATGGGCAGTCGGATAGACAGAAAGAGAACACACCCAAAACATACTGAGCCACACGCACGCTTTCCGTCACCAATAAAATCAGCCTCCATTACGCCGCGTGAAATGTTTATCGAGCCGCCGGCGTGAACAATCTTCATAACGTAGACGTGCGGAAATCATATCTTATCTGTCCTGCAGCGCAGAGAGCAGAGTGACAAACAAGAGCAGATGTTTTTGGGGAAAAAAAGCCAACCTGCCTGCATCCCCCCGCCTCCTCCCTGCCCATCCCCCTACACACACACACACACACACACACACACGCGCGCTCTCCAGCCTGCTGAGAACTGCTCACCTGTGACTGAGTAACTAAAGCAGCACGAAATCACTTTTTTTTTTCTTGGCTTAGAATTGAGATCATGAGTCTCTAACCAATTATGCAACCCAAAAATAAAATAAATAAATAAATGAATAAAAAGTTGAATTCTGGAATCTGATTGGTCAGAAGGTGTTGATTAATTTTCTACAACAGTAGTTTAGTCTATAACACAGGTTTATATTAATGCTCTCCTTCTAATACGTTACGTTTCCATAGTAACGGCTCATTCACAGCGATTGTTTAAATCGTCGACATGGTGACGTGTTCTGTAAGGAGTCTATAGTGTCAGAAAACAGGTAACGCTGTAGGTTTCCCCAATTCTGATCGTCAGGATCGGAGGAGTTCACGCTTCTTTGCAGTTTCTCGGTAATACGACGTGCTGCGTGGGGTTTTAAAATTTTTTTAGGTCTTATTAACTTCAAAAGAGAGAGAAATAAACCTGTTTTAGGGGACTTTCCACAACATTAAATGGCCCCTGAAATCAAAATAGCTTTTGATCTTGATCTCAAAATCTACTGGCTGTTGTGGAAATCAGTCAGACGTTTCGACCCGGTGTCATGCTGACCTCCTGTTTCAAAATAAAACGCACCGAATGTACAGACTCAAGCCTGGAATCATTTCAGTAGGTGGAATGCTGTGGTCTAAGAGGAATAAAACACTGCGCTGTTGTACGAAAATGACTAACTTCGGGGGGGGGGGGTTACAACGCAGAGTGTTTTATTGCTAATTTTTCAAAAGAATACCGATAAAAGTGCTTCAAACACTGTCCAATACCCGATACTGACATCCTCTTAGACACCATCTTGATTTTGAGACGCGAGTTGGCTGTGCCACGCTCACCCATAATCCCTGATACGCGTCAACGGTGAAGTATAAACCAGCCTTCCCTCCATATCACACGTCGAAAGCAATCTAGCGTTAGTGTGTCAGGCCAGTAACGGTGCTGAGAGCAGACTGTGCATGAAGGGCAGGAGAGTGAGTCATGTGAGGGGGGAACAAGGGGAACATTCAGCTCACCTGCAGCTCTCGAACTCTTTACTGTCCTTGTCTTCCTTCCTGTCCGACGTGGAGTCTCCAGCAGATTGGTGTTTCTGGACTATCCTCATCCCTCCTGCTTTCACTGATCCCAAATGACATAAAAGTCAGTCATATTTGACCGGTTTCACCTCCGTTTCTAATACTAAGATATTTCAAACAGTTTAATACGTGTATTGTATTATGCGTCCGGACGAGTTGCGGAGTCGTGCGAGGCTATTAAGATTAACAATAAACACTCAGACACACTTTTATATAAGCTACTTATACTGTTCTTTTAATAAACTTGATATCACATTGTTGCTCAAAATAGAAACGTACAAATATAAATTGTTCACCTCTGAACGTGATTGAGAGGTTGTCAAAAAATAAACTTTTTCACTAAGGATTTAGCGTTTAAGATCATACAGCTGAAAGGGTTTCTTCAGTTACATCTAGAAATAATCAACATTCTGAGTCAAATGTTGATTTACCGATTCAGGATTCATAGAGTTAAACACTGACTCAGGATTCACTGAATTAAACACTGACTCAAGATTCACTGACTCAGAATTCAAGGAAACACTGACTCAGGAATCACAGAGTTAAACACTGATTCAATGACTCAGGATTCACTAAATTAAACACTGACTCAGAATTCACCGAGTTAAACACTGAGTCAGGACTCATGAAGTTAAACACTGATACACTGACTCATAAGCCACTGACAAACACTAACTCGGGATTCACAGAAACACTGATTCACTGACTCAAGATTCCCTGAGTTAATCACTGCCGCAGGATTCACTGACTCAGAATTCACTGAATTAAAAAATGACTCAAGATTCACTGAGTAAGGATTCACGGAGTTATATACTGACTCAGAATTCACAGGGTTACACAATGACTTAAGATTCACTGAGTTAAACACTGACTCAGGATTCACTGAATTAAAACACTGACTCAAGATTCACTGACTCAAGATTCACTGAATTAAACATGGACTCAAGATTCACTGACTCAGAATTCAAGGAAACACTGACTCAGGAATCACAGAGTTAAACACTGATTCACTGACTCAGGATTCACCGAGTTAAACACTAACTCAGGACTCATGAAGTTAAACACTGATACACTGACAAACACTAACTCGGGATTCACAGAAACACTGATTCACTGACTCAAGATTCACTGAGTTAATCACTGCCTCAGGATTCACTGAATAAAACACTGACTTAAGATTCTCAAAGTTATAAACTGACTCACGATTCTCAAAGTTAAACACTGACTCAGGTTTCACGGAGTTAAACACTGACTCAGGATTCACGGAGTTATACACTGACTCAGGATTCACGGAGTTATACACTGACTCAGGATTCACGGAGTTATACACTGACTCAGGATTCACGGAGTTATACACTGACTCAGGATTCACGGAGTTATACACTGACTCAGGATTCACGGAGTTATACACTGACTCAGGATTCACGGAGTTATACACTGACTCAGGATTCACGGAGTTATACACTGACTCAGGATTCACGGAGTTATACACTGACTCAGGATTCACGGAGTTATACACTGACTCAGGATTCACGGAGTTATACACTGACTCAGGATTCACGGAGTTATATACTGACTCAGGAATCCCCCAAGTTAAATACTGATTCACTGACTCACGATTCACAGAGTTAAACACTGACTCACGATTCACAGAGTTGAACACTGACTCAGATTGATAATTACCGAGTAATGATCTCAGAAATGGCTTGTAAGGTTTTAGTGATTGTAAAGTCATCAGATTTGAATGCATAATGTCAAATTATGATGTTGTTGTATTTTAAATCTTATCTTCTTGCTAATCTTTCCCCTCAGGCCTCCTGCTATCTGATTTTCTGTGTACTTTATCCTGAACAAGCTCCCACTCTGCACTGCTATTTCCAGTGTTAATAAACATAACAATAAAATAAACCGAACACAAAATGCACAGACTGAATACAACACAAGAACTTTCTAACAGTTAAATGACCGCATTATCACTTTATATCTGTGTAGAAATGTCAGTGTGAATAACTGGCCTAATGCTACACGATTTGCATAAGAAAAACAACATTAGGTTTAATACCAGCAGGGGGATGTCCAGCTCTGGTTTCATTTTTCTCTTTCGGCGGCGATGACATGATCGAGCTCAAACAAAAAATATCAAAATAATAATAATAATAATAAAAAACCCTTCTAGATTGGAGAAAAATCCTTTCACAACGACAAACCCCCTTAGACTTCAGCCTAGCATGTCAACGTGGCTTTTTCCCTGCCCATTGTTTGGCAACGCTACGTAGTGACGTCGATAATAACTCCAGCCAATCGGAGTGTTCTTTGGCGTACGTGCTTACGTATGTAACGTGAGCACGTCCGTAAACAGAAGTCAGAGCAACACATCCGGGTACTTTCCATCTTGACAGAGGAAGTGTTGTCAGGTCCGTACTTTTAACGCGAAAACTGGATTCGTATGTTTTTTTTTTTTATACTGATTCGTTGGAAAAATAATAATTATGTGCTCCTACTTTTAAATTTTATTCTAACTTTTACAATTAGAGTCACGAGATTAGACTTTACAAAGAGGCGTATAAGTAATATTTTGGGTCACAAAACCTGGCATCCCTGGACAACAATGGATAAAAATAAATACTAACATGCAAATAAAAACAAATAAATACTGCATATGACTGTCGATTTCTTTCTTTCTTTCTTTCTTTCTTTCTAATTTAACAACCGATTTCTGCAGACAATGATCCTATTCATTGTTTAAAAAAAAAAACCCAAAACCTTATAACAAATTTACTCCAATTTATTTGTAAAAAATTAATTCAATTATTTTGCGCATTTCTTGCTAAGGAGCTAGAGAAACTTTTTATTCTATTTAAGAATAAAAGAAAAACCGTAACAAATTTCCTGAACACTAAGTAAATACTCAACCCTGAAGGATAAGTGGTATATAAGATGGATGGATGGATATTAGGCATATTAAGAAAACATAATAATATCATACAGAATATCACATTTAATTGATGCATTAGAGCTTTTAATTCCAGAAATTCCCTGTGCTGTGGTGTAAAATTAATATCATTAATAGCATCTTTGCACAAATGGAGTTTCAGATCAGTGCATTAGTAGTAAAGTGTAGCTCCATCCATCTTCTATACTGCTTATCCTTCGGGGTCGTGGGAAACCTGGCGGGGTACACCCTGAACGGGGTGCCAATCCCTCGCAGGGCACAATCACACATCCATTCATACACTACAGACACTTGACATACCAATCAGCCTACCGTGCATTTCTTTGGACTGGGGGAGGAAACCAGAGTACCCGGAGGAAACCCCTGAAGCACAGGGAGAACATGCACACACAGGGCAGTGTCGGGAATCTGACCTCAAACCTCCAACCCGTTTGCCCTTAAAGTGTAGATTAAGTCAATAGATAGAAGGTACATTCAAATGGGAAATACAGTAATGAATATGTACAGTGTAAATATGAAGAGACTGAAACAGTGCAGTAAAAATGGCTAATGATAGATGTACAGAGAACTGCATAAGTATTCACAATTAAAAAGTATTTACCGTCGATGTTCCAGTTTATAGCAGAGGTGTTCAGTGGGGTTGGGGTCAGGGCTCTGTCGAGGCCATTGGAGTTCCTCCACACCGAACTCATCAAACCATGTCTTTACGGAGCTGGCTTTGTGCACAGGAGCATTGTCATGCTGGAACAGCAAAGGTTCTTCCCCAAACTGTTGCCACGATGCAAACAACTCCGTAAAATGTCTTTGTATGCTGTAGCATTAACATTAACATTGACATTCCCATTCACTGGAACTGAGGGGAAGAACCTGAAAAACATCCTCAGACCGTTATCCTTCCTCCACTGCACTTTATTATTGGCACTCTGCATCCCAGTATGTTGCGTGCTCCTGTTATCCACCAAACCCAGATTCATCCATCAGACTGCCAGATAGTGAACTCCAGAGAACTCTGTAGTGACTGTGGGTTTGTGTGGTCTACTCCTTCGTGGCTGAGATATTATTGCTCTAAAAGGTGGCACGAAGGTAGAATTCTATGACAGTGCAATGTTTGAAGTCACTGAGCTCTTCAGCTCTTAATTACGACCCATTCTACTGCTAATGTTTGTGTTTGGAGATTGCATGGTTATATGCTTTATGTAATGTACCTGTTAGCAATGGGCATGGCTGAACCACCTGAAGTCCATCATGTAGTGTAGGTCCTTCTAAAAATCACTTCTGATGGAAACTGATTTCAGCAGTCTAATTCAGAGGGTGAATACTTATGCAATCATAACTGGAATAATAATAATTAAAAAAAAGTAAATAATTTGCACATTCATATATGTTATGTTTCACACATTTTGCAAATTGTTGGAAATGGTTTTCCACGTTTGACATAGAATATATTAATTTATTTTAAATTTTTTTTAGAGACTAGTTTTTTGTTTTTTTTTCACGATTCATTTATTCACCTCTTTGACCACTTGATTTTGTACCTGATTCATTTATTTTCACACTGTTATTTTACACACTCATTGAATTTGGATTTTTTTTTTGTTTTTCTTACATGTTTTTTTTCCCCCACAAGATTTTTGTTTACATGTAGGACATGTAGTATTATTTATGACATATGATTCACACAATGTCATGTGTTTCCTAGAGGTCATAAGTGTAATTCTGTATGTCAGTGTAAGATTGTGATGGAGTGGAGGACATGTTCTTACCTCACGCTCATCGTAATCTCAAACGATTGAAAAACTAATTATTTTGCTTATTTCTCTCAAGACAAACAAACAATTATTTAATATTTATATTTTTATTTTAAACCATCCATTCATCCATCCATCTTCTATACCGCTTATCCTTCTTCAGGGTCACGGCGGAACCTGGAGCCTATCCCAGGGATCATGGGGCACAAGGCGGGGTACACCCTGGACAGGGTGCCAATACTTGAAACCATTTTATAGATTTTTTTTTTAGCTTTAGTTTCATTTAATTTATTTTTATTTTATTTTTATTTAGTTTTCCGGTAAACGGTGTCACGGAAATGGGGGCGTGAAAATCTTCTCGAAATCTTCTGGAAGTTTTCTTCATCTCTCAGATGTGTCCTCAGAAAAGCAAGGAGAAACTTCAGGGTTTGTGGATAGCGTGAGAAATGCAGCACATAATAATCATAAAACCTTTTCTGATGTCTGACATCTCATCTTTAAATGATTTCTGTCCTAACAATGGAACCTGATGGTGGTTTTTCCACCACGAAACACGTAGCATGGAACGGCTCTGTAACAATCCCTAACCAAATACTAATCCAAAATACTATCTGAATCCTGGCTGTGTGTGTGTGTGTGTGTGTGCGTGTGTGTGCGCGCGCGTGTGTGGGTGTGTGTGGGATATCCATCCTAGGTGTGGCGTTGTTTCAGAACCATACCATGCCGTGCTGCAAAAAATTTCTCAAGGAAAGAGAGCACTTCACCTTATTGTATAAGGTCTGCTCAAACCTCTCCTGCTTTGTATGCAGCGGGCTTTGCTGCGGCTTCTTCAAGGTCGGATGTTTTTAGATGAAGTCGGAGACTCATCAAGGCTCCAGTGTCAGAGGTAAAACTTTAATTTTTTGGACATCTTCAGGACAGCTTTGCGGATTCTCTGTAACCCGACGAGCTGCGTTTTTTTCTGTTTTATTAACTTCAAGAGAGAGAATAAAGAGAGGGCTGGTGAGGGAACGACTCGTATTTATAGCTGCTATAACGTAAGCGAGAACAGGAAATAACAGTAAACTGTAACTATAAATGGATAAAGAATACGGTGTGTCATTCTTTAATAAGTGTTTAGTTCACGTCTAAAGAGTTTAGTTAACGTCTAAAATGTTTAGTTAACGTCTAAAGTGTTTAGTTAACATCTAAAGTGTTTAGTTCACGTCTAGTGTTTAGTTAACATCTAAAGTGTTTAGTTCACGTCTAAAGTGTTTAGTTAACGTCTAAAATGTTTAGTTAACGTCTAAAATGTTTAGTTAACGTCTAAAGTGTTTAGTTAACATGTAAAGTGTTTAGTTCACGTCTAAAGTGTTTAGTTAACATCTAAAGTGTTTAGTTCACGTCTAAAGTGTTTAGTTAACATCTAAAGTGTTTAGTTCACGTCTAAAGTGTTTAGTTAACATCTAAAGTGTTTAGTTAACGTCTAAAATGTTTAGTTAACGTCTAAAATGTTTAGTTAACGTCTAAAGTGTTTAGTTAACGTCTAAAGTGTTTAGTTCACGTCTAAAGAGTTTAGTTCACCTCTAAAGTGTTTAGTTAAAGTCTAAAGTGTTTAGTTCACGTCTAAAGTGTTTAGTTCACCTCTAAAGTGTTTAGTTCACGTATAAAGTGTTTAGTTCATGTGTAAAGTGTTTAGTTAATGTCTAAAGTGTTTAGTTCACCTCTAAAGTGTTTAGTTCACGTATAAAGTGTTTAGTTCACGTGTAAAGTGTTTAGTTAATGTCTAAAGTGTTTAGTTCACATATAAAGTGTTGGAATGGAAGCCTGGTGCTCTGTTCTCCTCGGGAACTCAGCAATCACACTCAGGTCTGAGAGTGAAGTCTTCCAAGTGAGAAAGTGATTCGAATCGTCTCTTCTACAGGAAATTAATCAATCGTGCCCTGTATTTTGGGTTGCAGCAATTTTTTTTCCGTTGCAGTAATGACACGTATTCTGGAGATTTGGAGCAACGATACAAAAAAAAAGACAATAACTCTGGATGTGATGCATAAAATGTGTTAAACTAGTTATTTATATAATTATGTGTTAGAGTTTCCTCATTGTTCGCGCTTTGGTGATTTTTGAATCACCAAAGAAATATCAACCCACACTTTAACAGCCATCTTGAGATACATCCGATCTAAAGACTTTAATCACAGCGCATTCAAGTGTATACAAGTGTTAATAGCTAAACAGTAATGAAACTCCCGTTCACGTCCCCACAAAGTGACAAATACAGGTGGAATATCAGGATCCAGGATTGTGTTTACTTCATACTTTATGTCTGTATTTTATAGTATATGAAGGTAATTCTTAATAATTAGTGTTGTTTTTGTAATTATATTGAAATCTGACCCGATGAAATATGCTTTGGATCTTCTAAGAATTAAAAATCCAGACGTACAAACACGGTCACACCACTGACAGTGAAATGTGTTGAGCCAGTAATGAATTTCCACAAATTCTACATTTTATGTGAAGAGGAAGCACGTAATAAACAGGAAACGCTCCACACATATCAGTTGTAATATTACTAATTCATAACTGTATTATTTTCATAAGACTGAAGAGGAAAGCTTCGCGGATATTTAACATTGATGCAGAACTTTTGTTGTGTCTGATCTTTCATTTCCGCCTAGAAATTAGAAAATGAAGAGTATACCCGTGACGCTGAAGGAGAAAAAAAAAGAATCCTATCATAATAAATCTCTGACGGACAGGAAATGAGCAGCTGGAGCTTCTCAAAAGGGCTGAATTGAAAGACCCTGAAACACTAAATCCCCAAAACGTTTCCCCACGAGGATAAAAATGGCCACTTGGGATTATTTGTAGAGATTTTTCTGCTCTTCTGGAAGCTCCTTGCGCTCTCCTGTAAAAGCCCTGGATCCTGGGAGTACTCTGAGTAATCGGTTCCTTCTTTGTGCCTGCTTGGCCGTGTGTTGTCGTACATCAGGCTGAGCCTGCTGGAGATGGAATATTTCATGCTCTGACACTTGGATCTGCTGAGCTGTGGATTATGGGAGATCTGTGATTGCCCTCCATTGGTTGATGTACCTGTGAATCTATTATGAGTTCGTTACAAATGATGGGAGAAAGAAAAGAGCTCTGTGTATTTGTAAACTGTTAAACTGCCCAATGTTCTTCAGAAAAATCCTCCAGGTCCTACGTTTCACACTGAGGACAACTGAGGGACGCGTACACGACTATTACAAAAGGTGCAAACATTCACCGATGCTCATGAAGGCAACATGATATGTTAAGCGCCAGGGGGGTGTAAACTTTTGAGCAGGTGTAAATTTTTACAATTTTGTTTCAAGATCTTGTTTTTTTTTTTTTTCATTTAGTACCACCCTTCCGAAGCTACAAAAGATATTCACGTTTCCCAGAAGACAAAACAATAACAATTTAAACTTATGAGCGCGACGATAATAACGCATTGTCATTTCTATAGTAACTCATTCACAGGGACTTCCGAGGTACAGTGGACCCTCTATATAAACGGATTATTTAGTTTTCTGTAAGGAGATTATCGAGTTTATTGAACAGGGGTTCACTTTTCTCAGAATTCTGAACAAAATTTGAATGCAGGAAAATGATGAGAATGATTAAAATGTACTACAGGTTCACCATGTCTTTAAAATAAATAATAAATTTATAAATTCTCTCCAAAATTTGATTCAATAAATCAAACGAAGTCTCTGACCTGAGGAAAATGATTGATTGAAACATAACGCGCTCTGAATCAGCGTCTGAGGCGTCATTTGAACCAAGAAATAGAGCTCCAAAGTCGGTTAAAATGCCGGACTTCTGCGGTCTCCTGCTTTGATCTCTGTAGATCGCAGTAGCATGACGCTGGTACTATTTGAAAACTACTGAAGAGCTTTTTTTTAACTGTTATAACGTGGTCATGTAACCACGTAACCTATAACGCGTGTTGGTCGTTGCGCTCTATATATTTAATTCTATGGGTTGCGCAATTTGGGATCTCTAGTTTTCAGACACTAATGGAACTGCATTAGAAGCATAATTAATTAATTGAATGCTCATATACTGTACCTGATATGAATCATACATTCTCAAAAGGCACATAGTTTTTGCACAGTTTTTGCATCGTGACGCATCGTTACACCCGTTATTGAACATTTACGGAAGGAGTCAGAGGTAACGCTGTAACTTAAATTTTTCGGACATCTTCAGGACAGCTTTGCGGATTCTCTGTAACACGATGAGCTGTGTTTTTTCTGTTTTATTAACTTCAAGAGAGAGAATAAAGAGAGGGCTGGTGAGGGAACAACTCATATTTATAGCTGCTATAACGTAAGCGAGAACAGGAACTAACAGTAAACTGTAACTATAAATGGATAAAGAATATGATGTGTCCTTCTTTAATAAATAAAAGGAATAAATAAAAAAAAAAACACACACACGAGGGTTTTGGTGTTATACTCCCCGTCACTGATTATATTCTTATACCAGCACAGCACCAAGTGTTTTATCGTTTACTTGACAAATCAGCAGGCTGTGCTAGTTTAAGCTCCGCCCACATGTCCCTGTCCAGCTCGTATATACGAACCTTCATACATTAAAACTTAAAAACAGAAAATGAACGCTGCTGAAAACTTTTTGTTTTTGTTGTGTTGTGTGATGATGAAAATCAAACAGCGCTAAAGACTGCAAACAGTAATTTTATTGTCCTGGCACCAGAACATCATCAAAATCCAGCCTGATTATCTATGGAGCTCGGAAACAACAACAACTGAGACCAGGGATTGACATTATTATTCTTATAATTCTTTTTTCTTCTCCTTTCTTTTTCTCTGTTGGAATTAGAACATTTAAGTGAACAGAATTTTTTCTTGCCGTTTTGTTGCTTTTTCTTGACACCAATATCTGCACATAAAAATGATATAGATTTATATTTATACGTAAATTTATTTCATTGTCATCATTCTCTATGAACATCTCAAGTCTAGTAGATTTTTTATTTTTTTTTAATCTTCACGGTGCTTTGCCAGTAGAAGTCGAACGGTAGAAGCCACCCCACCTGTCATCATCATCTCGAACATGGACGACACACGGTACACACTCGTCTAACACAGAGAGACAGATTTTGTACATCTTTGGAGGAAATTAAGCCCGTAGAGATCTCGCTCTCTGGCTTGTTACTCCAGTGTTGCCTAGACGAGTAGCTTAATTCCAGAAAAAAATAAAACCCCAAAACACATCCATGAACCAGAACAAGAAAATGGTGGAAATGAATAATTAGTGGTATGAAATGTGGGTTAAAACATTTCCAGTGGTGATTTACGTTTGGCACAACGTCAGTCATCTCGTCAGTCAGGTTAGTTATGGATGACAAACAGTTGCATCGTTGGCATTGTTTTTTGTTTTTTTTAAACGTTTTAACACTCTTGCCCCTCCCCCCCACCTCCAAAAAGAAAACCCAAAAATGTGGAAAAAAAATGACAAAAGAAAATGTTTCAGTATCTACACGTCTTTTGTTAGGCAGTGAGAAAGCACTTCATCAATACGGAGAGTGGAACGATGTTCTCGTAACTGCTTTCGAAACATTGGTCTAGACGCAAAAACGCACTCACGTTATCAGAACGAACAATAATCCTCCGGTATCGTTCTCGTACCCTGTTCTGAAAATGAGACACCGATAGCTGAGACGTTTCTCCAAAATAAAAGTGCTGTAGGTGTTTTTTTTCATTCTTTTTTTTTTTTGTGCTGTAAAAGAAGCTCCAGAGTCGCCTCCGTCGGTGGTGGCAGCAGTGTAATGTACACCGATCAAATCAAAGTCAAATCAAATGAAGAGGAATAGATAAATAGGCTGGGAAAAAAAAATCTCAAACAGATCTCAAACATTCGGGAAAACTCAACGTGACTCACAATGAGGTGGTGAAAGAAAGAAAACAAAGGGAAAAAAAAACTAAACAAAAAAAACAACAACGACGACAACGTGAAAAGCCGTTCCATGTTCCATGTAAACATCTTTTACGCATCTGTCCACGTATCCTCGCATCCTCACTATGTCAATTCCCTACTTTACGAATCCCTTTCAAGGTCAAAACTTTCTGTCGTCCTTCATAAATCCTTTCTTTTTTTGTGCTTACATCCCGATATTCCCGCTTCGATCCCGCTCTTGCCACGGAACACGCCTTCTGACGAACGAAATGCGTCGACGAAAATGTGGTATGCATGCACATGCACAGTTTTCCAGCCTCTCTTTGTAAGTACCCGAATTTCGTCGGGTTGTAGTCACTGGGAAGGGGCCGGGGTGGTTGGGCGTGGGGTGGGGTGGGGTGGGGTGGGGTGTAGTCATTCACGAGGTCATCAAACGGCGTCATCATTCATCGAGTCCTACACCCACGAGTCGGGCGAGGCGGGGTAGTGACTCGTCTCGTAGTTGAGTTCGCTGTAGGGACGGGCGGCTGAGTAGAAGTCCACGTAGTTCCCGGTGGACTTGAGTCCCAGATGCATGCTGAGGTCAGCGGCAGGAGCGGGCCGATGGACCTGATCTTCGTAAAAAGGTTCTTCAAAGTTTCTAGTGGAGTTCTGAAATGGAGGAAGCACCTCATAGTCCTTTCGGATGCTCTCCTGGGGAGCCGGATGGGCCGGGATCTGCAGGGAGGAAACGGCGAGGAGACACTATAATCATACACACTCTGGAAAAAAAAAACGTGGTGTCACTAGTGTAACAGACTTAAAGGTACGTCTAATGCACCATTAGTTAAGAAGTAGTTAAGCAGCATTCCCTGTGGAAACGTAAGCTCTATCGCAGTCTCGTAATATCGCTACGTTTGCGTTTACTAACTAACATTTTTTTATGGTCGCTCCAAGTTGTGTCCGAGATCGATTTTGTAATGAAATTCCGAGTTGCTTCATGTCTACTTAAAGAGAGTGATACAGCAGCACTTTAGTGATTTTTAGTGATTTAATCTGTCCAGCTCTCTCACCTGTACACTCTGCTCAAACAGCTTCAACTTTCACGCTAATACCATTGCCTTCGTCATCTCGTACGCCGCTAACTAGCCGAACCTCTGCACTGTATGGCTGCACTGCGTTCCGGGACTTCAGACACAGACGTCTACGTCTACGCTGGATTTCTCATTCACATGACATTGAACACCGTCGTGAACGAGAAACGGATCAGCAAACACATCATTCCGATAGAAACATATTCAGTGTGTTTCATGGCACTAAATACGGAGAGTTCTATCTCATTGGCTCAGTAAATCAGCTGTTACCTGGTTGTGCTTGACCTCTTCGTTTGGAGCCGCGTACGAGTTGCGGAAGAGCGTCGAGGTTCCACACGAGACTTGAACTGTAGGACGAGACAGAAAGACAGAAAAAGAGTAGGCGGGGCAGATAAACGTTCATTTCTTTAATTAGGACTCACAGAGGAAATGAAGAGAGCTAACGCCTTTAGAGCCTGCAGCTACAGTATGACAGGTCATTCATACAGGAAATGATGTCATCGTAAAATCGATCTTGACTTCCTGTGGAGAAGCTGATGAACATTAGCAAGAGCAAACTGGATGCAATCAGGTAAAAGAAAGGTCACGTCCTGACCTCTTCCATCTCTCTCCTCCTCTCCTCTTCCTTCTCTCCTCTCGTTCCTTCTCGTACCACTTCCACATCCTCCTCACCTTCTTACATCTTCTTTCCTTGTCCTCCACCTTTTCTCCTCTCAGCCCGGTCTTCTACATCCTCTCCTTTTCTCCTCCACTTCCACATCCCCCTCCTCCTTTTCGCTCTTCTCTTACCTTTTTCTTACTCCTCCTTCTCTTTGCCTCATCTCCTCCTTCCCCCCTCTCCTCTCTTCCACCTTCTCCTTTCCCTTCCTTCTCCATCTCCAACCGATTCCTCTCCTCCACAACCTCCTGACCCTCTATCCTCCTCTCCTTCTTCTCCTCTTGTTCTTCCTCTCCTCCGCATCCTTCTTTCCGTACACCTCCTCTCCCTCACATCCTCATCTCATTCCCCTTCTCTTCTATTCCTCCTCTTGTCTCCTCTTCTCTCTTTACACCTACTCCTCATCACCTCTTTTAGTCTCCTCCTCTTCTCCACCTACTCCTTCAACATCTCATCTTCCTCACCTCCTCCCTGAGCACTCACCTGCTGTGGCGTCTTTCCTGGATGCGTGCTCTCCTTTGTTTCCATGGAAACTAGCATTGGTTCCAGTGGACTCGTAGTCGGCCTTCCTCTCCTTGAGGCTGATCATCTCTCTGGGTGAGGCGGGGGCGCTCGCTGCGAATCGCACACACACACACACACACACACACACACACACAGTCCATGAGCATCTAAAGCATCACTCCATCTCTCGTTCTCTCTCTCCCTCTGGGCTTTAATCTCTCTCCCTCTCATCTCCGTCCCTGTATGTTTCTTCCTTCATCTTTATTCGTCATCACTAGATGAAAGTCATGCAGAGGTGTGGATCATTATTCTTCATTAGTGCAGTTCAGCATTACAGTAGGAATGTGATTTCCGACAGACCGGTGGGAAAAAAAAACGAGTCAGTTCCAACATTCTTAATTCACACGAAAGACACTAACAAGGACAATTTATTTAAAGAGTAAATACAGGTCCTGGCATGTCTGCAACAACAGGTTCAGCTCTCATTAATATTTCAATATTATTCTTACCTGCACTAATGTTACTACTCAGTTACTACTTTAAAAAATAAAAAATAAAAAAAACTGTACAATTTTACTGTACTGTTAAAATAAAGGAAAAAGTAAAGTAAATTAAAATCCATCTCAACTTTCAAACATCCTGTTCCTCGAGTTTCATTCATTTCATTTCATTCATTCATTCAACCCTGAACACCTGTTACCTGAACACGGTCACCCCTATTAAATATTTGGAGTACTCCACAAGTCACATGTTCAACAGGAAGTTGCATCAAAGATTACAGGAAGAAGAAAAGTGCATTTTTCATTCTTTTTTTCCCTATATTTACGATATTGTTTTATTAACAAGGACACTATGAAAGTAGAACCCTCACCCAATTTATAGATCGAAAGCAAATTATTAACGAAGAGTCAATCATTAGAATGTCCTTGATGTCCTGGTACCATTAGCATCAATGGTAGTTAACCTCATTGTGTGTATTTGCTATTTCTACGCTAAAAAAAACACAAAACCCCAACTCAACACTTGTAATCACTTTAAAGCAAAATGCAGCAATAATAAACCTTGTAACAAAAATGAGATGCCTGAGATGAGTAACACATATTTGGATTGATTAAAAGTATGGATTTTTATCTTTAAATTTTTTTAAAAAAAAGTCCAATGTGACAAAAGACACCACAGTCCCACCCACTCGGTGTCTATTGCCTCGGAAGGCTGAAGTTCACGAACTCACGTGTCAAAGTTCACCTAGATAAAGCCGGCGTGACATGAAAGTAGCCGCTATCGGGTACAGGTGTCCATGGGCTTTTTTAAATGACGTATAATTGTAGTCAGTTTTCAGGTTGCCATAGCAACAGGTAAAATAAACAAACAAACAAACAAATAAATAAATAAATAAATAACCTGCAAATGCTATGATTAAACTGTAAATGCTGGTACATCTGAGTACAATTAACTTCCGGTTTGAAAATAAATAAAAATACAAAAAAAAAAAAAAAAAAAAAACAACTTTCTGATCTCCAATCCAATCCAAACAGAATAACAAACCTCCGGTATTTTTATTATTATTTTTCCACCGTTAAGATACAACAATTTCTGCAGCAAGATGCAAAGCAATGTCTGGTGAATAATGAATAAATTATTAAACGATACATTTAATCACATCTACGCGTAGTTTTTCCAAGTCTGAGATAAACACCGATCTGAATATATTTACTCCACTATACTTCCTATCGTCTTGCTCTCGTGATCTAAACACAAAACTGAACACATTAAAAAGGAAAGTCAGCGCTCCGTTTCTCTAGACGTTTAAAAATCCTTGCCAAGGACACATTATGAACATTAGCTAGCATTACTACATTACTCAGCTCACTGCAGTCTGGCCATCTGTTGAGTATAATTCCACAGATGCAAATATTAGCGCACCCTCTTCCCTTCCTGCGATGTTGACCGAGGGACTAATCGGTATTTATTGACCTTCAATGGTGTTATGTGTTAAACAGAAAGCGCCGGAGAGAGACACTGAGTTTTCTCCCGATCTAGCGGTCTTTCTTGTTCATTGCCTCTTCTTGGCATATTTTCAAAAATATTCAAAGAGTCTTCACGCACAGCTTTTACGCTGTCAAAATGTCCGCTGGGAGTCTCTGACGAGATAAATAAAGGCTTGTGCTATACGAGTATTTATTCTCTGCAGTGTTGGTAATCCATGCCATTATTACAGTAGTGTATGCTGAGTTGTGTAAATAAGGTCTCGGGTGCAGAGAAGAGAAGTTTCTCTACAGTGTGGAAGTTCATGTGTTTAAAAGTTACAGTACGTTCACATTACAACGAAGAGAAACACGTCTCATGCCGCCAGGCAGATGATTTGGAGGCATGGTTATGTTTATTTGCCTCAACAGGATGCCCCAAAGTGTTTTATTCTTATGCCACAACGATCTGCGAACGATTACAATTAATGCTGTGAAACAAGTACGTTTGAGTTCTCGCTTGTGTTATAGCAGCTATAAACCGTTGTTCCTTCATCAGCGTCTTTTTCTCTCTCTCTCTGTTTTCAGGTTAATAAAGAGAAAAAAACAGGTACTGAAGGTGACGCCTCTGCACCAAACATGTCCAGTCCTTCTTCTTACTAATGTCTATGCCTCAAATCCTTTTAAAATATATTTCAGACTGAAAGGAAGTTGTTGAAGGAAAACTATTTCAGACGTTTGACCTTGCTGTGACCTTGACCCTGGATCAATTGGATCAATTCCTAAATCTAATCAGATCATCTTCTGGTTACAGTGATCCTTCCATATCAGTCCTACAAACGTTCAAGCACTCGTTCTTCAGATATCACTAGGTGCATCCAACACTTAGTGGTGACGCAGCTTGTCACGTTATTGATAAACTCCTCTACGTTAAAGGTACAGCTTTACCTCTGATACTGGAGACTCCTTCCATAAACGCTTTCAGTTTCACCCCTCAACAGTCGTGCGATCAAGTTTTGGTTTTCTGTTCTAGTCCTGTTTCCACTCCTGTCCTATCATTGGTTTGTTACCTGATTGTGCCCACCTGTTTTATGTCATTCCCTGATTACTTTGTTAATGTATACCATGCTGTATCTTGTTCTGATCGTGCCAGTATTGTCATTAAGTGCAAGCCTTGTCTGCTGAGATCTGTCTCATTGTACATCCTTGTTTTGACCCTCGCCAGTTTCCCTTGTACTTGAATGTAAATTCTCCCTGCTTGACGTTGCCTGCCTGTGTTTTTTCTCCGACTGTGCAGCCTGGATTTTGCCCCAGTAAACCTCGCAATAGGCTTATGAGCATTTTTATACTTCATTTTTCTTCATTAAATAACAGCAGGTTTTTAAATCCATTTATTACCAATGTAGATTATGCGAACCGTCCGCTGTACGAGTCCTCAGCGAATAAGCTGTTGCTATAGAAACAATAACGTATTAGAACGAGCGCATTAATATAAACATGTGATTTGCAGCTGCACTGCTGTCAGAGCTGCGGTTATAGAGAATTAATCAATAACATCCGACCAATCAGAATCTAGAATTCAACAGCACTGTGGTATAAATCTCCTTATGATTTTTTCATGCTGCTTTTTTTTCCTCCACTCTGCACTCATAATAGAGTGAAAGCAGCCTTTACTTCCTGGTTTTAACAGGGGTTTTTTTTTAAGTCTTGCCCATTTCCTAGTCATGCATTTCTGAGACTTCAGTATTCTCTGTGTGCATTTGTCTGTTTTGTGAGATTCTTGTTCTTTACCCAGCTTAATTATTTAAAATCTCAGCAGCAGTAAGCATGCTATATCTTCAGCCTCAGTCAATTAGTCTTGGAGCCATCTTGTCTTTGTTCTCATCTGTAGGGAACCTCAGAAGCCAAAAAAAAGAGGTTGGCTCCGGTCACTGTATTTGGGCTGGAGATGTAATAACAGCTCTGTGGCAGTGCAGAGAAAACTCGCGGTGCTTTGGGTTGTGGGATTGCAGCACTGTGTTAGAAATCTATTCGGCTGTTTGTCCCTATTTCAGGGGACTGGGATGGTCATGGCAGGACCTGGATTTTGTGGTCAGTAAACCATTTTTGTGTTGATTTTGATGTATGTTTTGGATCATTGTCCTGCTGGAAGATCCAACCATGGCCCATTTGAAGCTTTCTGGCAGATGCAGTCAGGTTTTCATTTAATATCTGTTGATATTTGATAGAGTCCATGATGCCATGTATCCTAACATAATGTCCAGGTCCTCTGGCAGAAAAACAGCCCCAAAACATTAAAGAGCCACCACCATATTTAACCGTGGCCATGAGGTACTTTTCCATATGGCTACCTCTCTGTGTGCACCAAAACCACCTCGTGTTTATTACCAAAAAGCTCTGACCATAGAACCCGAGCCCATTTGAAGTAGTGTCTGGCAAACTGAAGACGCTCGAGTTTGTTTTTGGATGAGAGTAGAGGCTTTTTTCTTGAAACCCTTCCAAACAACTCGTGGTGATGTCGGTGACTTCGGATTGTAGTTTTGGAGACTTTCTGACCCCAAGACACGACTAACATCTGCAATTCTCCAGCTGTGATCCTTGGAGATTTTTTGGCCACTCGAACTGTTCTCTTCACAGTGTGTTGAGACGATATAGACACACGTCCAATTCCAGGTTGATTCATAACATCTCCAGTTGACTGGAACTTCTTAATTATTGCCCTGATGGTGGAAATGGGCATTTTCAATGCTTGTGCTATTTTCTTATAGACACTTCCCATTGTGTGAAGCTCAACAACCTTTTGCTGCACATCACAGCTATATTCCTCGCTCTTACCCATTATTATGAACGACTAATTGAATTTGACCTGTGTGTTACCTCATATTTATACCCCTGTGAAACAGGAAGTCATGGTTGAACACTTTCCTGTTCCTAGTCACCCAGGTGTACTAAAAAAAATGTAAAATATAATTGGGAATATACTTCAAGTATATTTTTCTCATATGAATTCACGGGGTGCCATCAAGGGTTCCTTAAGGGTTCAATGGATAATTACACCAAAATAAAATAATATAAACAGTCATTTCTATGTGCTTTATAAAGTATATGTTAGACAAATAATGAAAGCAAATTAAATGATAAAGTGAAAAAAAAAGTTTTTATAAACTGTTTTTAAAATCAGTGAAAGAATATCGCTGGTATTCCAAAATGTTTTGTGTTTATCGACGCTTAGCGTTTAGTTTATATGTTTAAATATACGATTTTATTTTACCTGAAATATTGTGTATGGTGCTCCAGGAACGCAATAAATCGGGGCTTTTTTTCTGTATATTTAAAAAAATAACAGGGAACAGATGGAACACTTGGCTATCAAGTAACCAAAAAAAAGAAAAAGAGAGAAAAGAAAAAAGGAAAAGAAAAGAAAAAAAAAGAAAAAGACCCACTCCCATCATAATCAATAATCCATCAAATGCAGACAGAGGAGGTGATTTAGTCTTAATGATAAAAAATGATCTGAGAGCTTAATGCATTAGTGGAAAAGCTGCCAGAGAAGAAATCAGTGTGACTGCTCCCCTCCTTACAAGAGCTACCCCCCCAAAACCCCAGTGGCTGATTCATCAAGCAAAGCACAGCAAGCTGAGAAATATTTCTCACATCGTTCAGTGACTGTGTTTCACTCATTTAAAGAGCCATTAGCTCCGGGTCTCTCTGCTCCATAGCTCGGCTCAGTCCTCCAACAAAATCCCAAACCCCTGAAAGCAGGAAAAAGCACTTTTCTGCTTCATCAGAACGCTCCACCAGAAGTCCACCAGAAACAGCTCATTTACAGAGACCCGGACCACGGATGCTCCACATAAACGTAAAAGGAAACATTTATTTAATGTGTACGGAAGGAGTCTCCAGTGTCAGTGCTGTGTAACACTCAGAGATAAAGCTGTAACTTTAAGTTTTCCCACATCTTCAGGACGGACGAGTTTACGCTGCGTTTTTTTTTGTCTTCTTAACGTCTAGAGACAGAATAAAGAGAGAGGGCTGGTGAAGGAACGAGTGTTTATAGCTACTTTAATGTAAGCGAGAACAGGAACTCACTCGTTTCATTAAAGTTCCACTACATTAAATGTGAAATTGTAATGGCTGGTGTGGAATAAGTGGAATAAAACACTTCGAGATGTGCAGTTACAGGAAAATAATCAGCTTCAGGGTGGAACTCCGCTTCATCACACCACCCTGCCTTTGATTATTTACCTATAAAACATCAAGACACTGAGAGTTTTATTATTATGAATCATAATTATGAATAAATTAATTAATAATTAATAATTATTTATTAATGAACTAACTTTTCACGATGAGTTTTTATTTTTAAAACCAACAGGAAGTAAGCAGATGTGAGGTGAAGGTGTAACAGTGATGCAACAATGCCATTTTTAAGATATTAACTATATTTCAGTAATATGCGGAGTGTAATCAGAAATGTTTTCATGTTTTTGAACTAAAACTGAAACCAAAATGGACTTTTTGTATTATCGGATAAATTTATAGTCATTTATGTTATACTTTTAAAAGTGTTTTTAATTTATTGTTATTATTTATTTACTGTATACATAATACATGACCAAAAATTGTTACCTTCCCAGAAATTTTTGCACACAAGTATAATTTCAGACTGTTTTGTATTAAGTAGGAATTTGAAAAAAGACAAATTTGACATTTTATTGAATTGGATAAGTCCTAACACACTGCATTAGTTCCATTGACCTGAAAATGTTTTGTTGCTGATTTTTCACTTCTACTCAGTGTCTCATGCTTCTTGTTGAAGTGTGCAACAATAATCTGACGATATTTTTGGATTTTTTTTGTGGATCATCACAATGTCTCGAGAGCTTTCACCAGGTTCGTCACTGACTGCACCCAGACTTGCACAGAACAAAACGAATCTTTAGTGACATGTTCGATGCTTGAGGCGTTTTGTCAAAAAGCCGAACGTTGTTCAGTGTTCCATATTTCCTAAAAAAAAATTCTCCAGAAACACCCTTACATGCCTTCCATACAATGTTCTCTGGCCTCACTGTAAGTTCTGTATGACCTGGTTAACTTATGGACCAAAATATTCCTTCCTTTATCTTGGCTTCGGTTGGAAAACATCTTTCTCAAGTATTGAAATCCTTCCCTTTCACACCCAGAACGTTTCAGGAAGAGAGCGTCTTTGTTGTCCGGTGTAATCGTGAATTGAAAATCTACAAGGTAATGATAAAATCCGCGTACTCTTTCAACAGTACGTTGAAAGATGTTGCATCGGAAGACCGCCGATAATAAATAAAAACGACTTAAAATGATGAAAGTATAACTGTCATGCATATGTTGAGAAGAGAAGCTCGTCCTTACCTGAACGATTGTTGGGCGAGGTCCGGACCGGAGAGATGGAAGGTGTGCGTGAGGAAGAGTACGGCCGCTGTCTGTCTCTTTCTATCGTTGAAGCAGAGCCGATAAAGTGATACTGCGAGTAACCGTCCTGCAGGAAATCAACAAGAGAGAGAGAGAGAGAGAGAGAGAGAGAGAGAGAGAGGGAGAGAGAGCGAGAGAGAGAGAGGGGAAGGAAGGAACATCGATCAAAAACAATACTACTTTGTCTTAACCCGCTCCCGTTTACTGCATTTTCCAGGCTCTAAGTTGCAAAGTTTTTTTGCCATCTAGTAGGCATGTCAAAGTTATATATCTTCTAGAAAGTTATCGCAGTGGACGGATTTACGCACTCAAAATACATACATATAAAGTTTTTCTTACTTGAAAAAATGTGAAAAAAAATGTAAATATACTATTAGAGAAGCCTAGTGTCTGTTCCATTAGCGCATATTGTTGCCATACGGCAATGATTACATTTTACCATTTAACAGAATACTCAAAATATATAAATAGTGTATATCTATATAAACAGATCGTGTTTCAGTTTTTTCCTTTAAGTATTTTTGTCTAAATATTGAAAAACCTTCATCATGCCATGTTATTGCAGAAAAGGAAGTGCAAACAGCACTTCCTTGTCATGTGACATGGAATCCCCCCCCTCCTTTTTTTTCAGTTACGTAGGAAAATGGTGGTTTTGTATTATGTAGCACAACACAAAGATATCCCGAGGAAATGAGACGATAGCAAGCGTTAGTCAATAAAATAAGACAATAAATAACACAGCTTGTGATATTGTGAAAATTTCCATAAAAACAATTTACATATATATATATATATATATATATATATATATATATATATATATATTTTTTTTTTTTTTTTTGAGAACAAATGTATATGTTAAACATATTTTGCTAAAGAGAGTCTGTCTAAAACGTTGTAAAATTTCATGCAAAAGCATGTTTGGCTTAATGTATACGCAAGTCGAGGCGTTTATATAGTAGCTTAAAGTGCAAAACAGAGGGCGGAGTCAATGCAAACGCATTTGCTTTTTCACTGCAGAGCTGTTTTCAGAAAGTTCTTCAGGTCTTCAGGGTAGATCCGGTAGATCCGGAGTCTATCCCGAGAACACCGAGCGCAGGCTCAGAAAGGGGCGCGTTTCAATACACTCTGGTCTGATTATTGTCTCCGCGTCACACATTCGCCCTTCGTGGCTCAGTTAAGGCTCTGAAGTGAGTCTTCACACTACATGAAGGCAGCAGGACTCCCCCGAGTGCTATCAGGAGCGTTCAACTTGACATTTTTGTACCCTATTGGTTGTGAAAAGGGTTTTTTGGGCAAGATCAAAGGCTTTCTGATGCACACCAGTTCAAAGCTGCCCCACTTTCTCCCTGCCATCCCTCCCATGCCAACACCTCTACATCTCAGCCACACGGCCCTGCTGGCGAAGACGCGCAGCTGTTCCTGAGCGACTGTTGTTGAAGATAAACACACCGGACAGGCAGCTGAGGGCAGCATGCACCACGGAGGAAAAAGAAACGCAGCGTCTGGTCTTCGCCAAGCTATTTTAGGCATCCGAGTTCCTCATTTCCTGCTCTGAAAGGAATGAAGTATACGTGTATTCCAGTCAGCATTTTACACACTGCATCCATACAAAGATTGCGACGGAAGGTTTAAATTAATGAGCTCGCTCGTTTCTATAGTAACAGCTCATTTACGGGGAATTTCTCTATATGGTGGACTCTCTACAGTACATAAACAGATTAAAAAAAAAAAGTGGTGAAGAAAACAGGAACGGACTCGTTTCACAAACGTCCCACGGCATTAAACGTAACTATATAAACGGATATAAAGTACGCCGTGCCATTCTTCACAACATCATTCTGTCCTGTTGTTGTTTATTTTCCTATCACAGGAAAACATCAGCAAAGAGAGAAACAGAGAGAAAAGGATGGACGCTGCAGAGAAGCATCGAGTTCCAGTGCAATTAACATCTCAAATTACAACCGGTGCAGCATCACGCACCGGTTAGTGCCTCAGTACTAACATGGTGGACGTTCAAGGATGTATTACAGCTAGAATCTGTGCATTTACCCATTTTTATTACGCTTTTATCCCAGCTTTATGCATGATGCGCCTGCCCAATTCTCATTTACAGATAAGACCACAAAAGGGTTGACAGAGCAGAGACAAAAATCATCACAGCAGCACAATATTCTCTCACAGCAGTGCTTAACACTCAGGTGGCAAAATCTCTGGTTTGGTAATTTGTGCTCGGGTGAGCCGAGGGCAGTGTTCATTACCGAAACCCCAGCGGCGTCAGAGCATCATCTGATCTAACGGTCTGGCTGAACGTGCCAGCTTGTAGCAGCGCGTAAGAGACCTGGGGCTTGGAATCAGGACTGTAACATCTCTATTACTGTTTATACCTGCACTCTGATTTATTTCCAATGCAGTATTTCTATGCCTCAGTATTTATCCAGGAATGAGTTTCCTGCCTCATATTTCGACTCTATTCAGAGTCCGCGAGTCGACAAGTTAGGTCAGTATTCATTCATGGAAACTTGTGCATATTCAGAGTTGGGCTAACGTCAATTTTCTCAATGCGCCATGTAGATTCGTGTGAAAAAATAAGTACACCCCCCCCATGGAAATGGTTGGCTTTTTTGACATATTTGGACAAGCAAACATTCGATGCTCTTTGAAAAGGTGCCTATTAATTAAGGTGATACAGTCTATCAAATGACACAAAAACAGATCAGTCACATGGAAAAAGTAAGTACGCCCCTAGATTTATCATACCTATCACAAATCCATGAAATTGGAATCAGGTGTTGAAGATCGGGTGCCAGTGATTAGAACCTGCTTAGCGAGTGCTGAAATAAGAACCTGTCTTATTTATACCCCTCTTATATCTAGTGTCTGGTGTTCTGTAAGGCCTTCAGAAAACAAGGTTGTTCAGAAAAAAATAATCTACAAACGGTGCAGATTTCAAACTGTCCAGGACTGGCCGTCCCAGTAAATTCAGCCGAAGAGCAGGACGTCTGATGCGAAAAGAAGTCTCCAAGAACCCTAAAATTTCATCATAGGATCTCCTAGTAAGTCTTGCGGCTGTTGGTGTGAAAGTGCATGCTTCTACAATCAGAAAGAGATTGCACAAATTTGACCTGCGTGGGAGGCGTGCCAGGAAAATAGCCTCTGTAAGACTACAGTTTGCCAATGAGCATATAGACAAAGATGAGGCCTTTTGGAATAATGTACTCTGGACAGACGAATCAAAGATAGAGTTGTTTGGCCACAGTATGAGCAGACATGTTAGGAGAAGCACCTCATACCAACTGTGAAGCACGGTGGTGGAAATGTTATGGATTGGGGTTTCTTCACAGCCTCAGGGACTGGACAGCTTGCATTCGTTGATTCAACTATGAATTCTGCATCATATCAAAGAACTGAGTTGGAGTTGAACCGGAAGTGGATTTTTCAATAGGATAATGATCCTAAGCGCACGAGCAAATGTGTCAATACAGTATATTGGATCTGTGCATTAGGTGACATCAGACAAAGAGAAAATCACTCATTAGACTGAATACCTTCAGTAAATTTAATAAGAATCACTGTATTTGTCATACAGTAAAGTCTATTTTATTTTACACTTAATTGCTTTATTCAATTTCTGCAGTATTTCTTACTTGAATAAGATCGTAGTCGTATCGCCCTCCCCTAAACATTAGCGTTTGGTGATTCCAGTCTTGAATTTCATGTAAATTGGGAAATGTACTTCTTAATGTACACATCACATCACCGAAACGTCCACTCCAACGGGAGGACACGGTATAGTGTGATACAATAACAAAACAATAACAAAACTCGGACTCGATCGGTTATGGACTTGGTCTCGACTTGAACACGACAAAGGTGGACTCGGACCCAACACTATATCTTTGAAGATCATTTAATAACAATCATACCTATTCATACCTATCATACCTAACGTACGCCAAACACTTTTAAACACCTTCCATATTTCCTCTATATTTATTTATAATCTGGTTGTGTTTGGCTCGCCCCTGGACATAACACTGACACCTCAAGTGGCACGATGGTCTAATCTCCGCCTCCTGACTGGAGGATGAGGACGTAGGCGAAAAAGGGCACAACCACTCGGAATAACTGTCATTACAGTCTGACGAGATGAGACGCATGGCTTCAGTGAAATATTAATAATAGCAATCTGAATGTTGGTGGCCTTTCTTTAATGTCAACCTTCGTGACATTAGGGATGACATCCAGAGCTCGGGCAGGAGAAGAGGAAATGAAAAAATGTGGACTGTTCATGCTGACGGAGAGCAGAGAAAAATAAAGAGCGAGAGAGACAGTTAAAAAAAACCCCAATATGAGTTCTTTTCATAATAAACAGCACGACAGACGTAATAACTCTGCCGAAGCGACGTTCTCCTTCGTGACCTCGACCTGTCGGCTGACCTAAATGTGTCAGTCCTGCTGTCTACATCACTTACACATGCTGAGCTGCAGTTCAGTCCTCAGCCTGAAGGGGGCAGTGCAACCCTGCGATGCGAAACACACAACTCTACATGATTTTATTTGTGCAATAGCTTGTGCAGTAAATTTCTTAGACCAGGCATTCCCTGCTAGTTGTTTCCAGTTTCTGTTTTTATAACTTTTACTTTCTATCGTTCACCAGTGCATAAAAAATATTTATTTTAAAAAAGAAATATATTATTATAACTGCCTGAAGTGTAGCAAGCTTCAATGTTGCTTAAAACTAAATATTTAGAGACTTAAAATAAAGATAAATAATATAAAGATAAAGATATAGTAGAGGGCAAAAGATTGCATGGATAGTACAAATATAATAAAATATAATAAAATGTATAATGGATAATTAAAATATAATTGAATGGAATGCATTAATTTAACATTAATGTATTAAAAATGTATATAATAAAATACAAGTAAAATATTATATTTTAAAAATGCCAAGAAATGTTAGAAATGAACAATAAAAACAATAAAATCTAATTAACGTTAGATTAACATTAACATATTAATCTAATTAACAATAAAAATCAAATTAACATATTAAAAATATTCCAGAATGTTCAGAAAAAAAAATTTAATGTTAAATATTTCAAAATTTTTTTTAGAAATGCATTCGATTTTGCTAGTTTATTCATTCCAGGATTCTCTTTGCATTTTTTTTCTGGCCCTGAAATTAGCCCCGCCCACATTTCCAATAGATCTGTTCCGATTTGTTGTTTCTTCAAGAGGCAATATGAAGAACATGTACTTGTGGTATAATACAGTACCAGTTACAGTTCTCCTCGCAGGCAGCAGAGGGCTCTAAAAATCATACACTGCCCCTTTAAAATAAAATAAACGATGTGATTTATGACATGCAGTGATATAAACACTGTAAAACAAAACATTTTAATGAGAATTTGGCTTAATCCTGATTTAATTCAAACAATTCGCATATTAAATAAGTTTATGTTATTAAGCTGACCTGTGGTGTGACTCAAAACTCCTTTAATCCGCGTTCCACGCAGGGGGTGGGGGAGTTGGCCCGCCAACTCTGCTACAGGAACTTGGCTTGTGTTTGGACGACGCTGAGGCTAATTCAGGAAACGCGTTTGAACTCGGTGAGCTGAGTAATAGTCTTTTTCTGTCTCTAAAGGTTGGAGAACGCTGCGTCTCTCCCTCGTCTTCACGCATTAACGGTTTTTAAGGTATGTTTCGATTTCTCTTTACAGGTCTCAAAAAAAAATCTCAACTTCGGAACCTGGAAAGAAATTTTATAATCACACGTAGGCAGAAAAAAGCTGACTTTTCAGCATGAATACCGGACGTGTCACCGAGTTCTCATCTCGTCAGTCAGAGCGCACACTGTTAGAACACCACGGAGGGCCGGCTTTTCATTAGAGAGGCTGAGACAGTGTGTGTAATTCACCACAGAAACGAGGTGTACAGCCTCACAATAACGCCGGACCGAGACGCCCGACAAACACTTATCGATCTGAAGTTTTTTCAGTAAATATCTCTCGCGTTCCCCCGTGTTTCTGCTCAATAGCTGTTTCTGCGAGGCCGGACGGAGCCGAGCGCGCCGCATCACGTGGGAGAAAAGCCGAATTTACGCTGCACTCAGCATTCTGAATAGCGCACGTTTATGGATTTTTCTTTTCAGGCTGAAAGAAATTGCTTTGCTTGAAGGAATTATTGCCGGTGAGGGTTTATTGAAGTTTTATTGTCCTCTTCATCCATGGGAAATTCTCTTCTCCAGACTGGAATCTTTTCCTGCGTTAACGGCGCTTAAGTGAAGGCACTGTGATTTAAACCGGGGCGATGGGCGGAGCTCGCGCTACGTGGTGATGTCGGAAGCGGTTCTGACGGTAGCGTATGTATCGATGATGTCATACCTTCTTGTAAAGGCTGCGTAGATCTCTGTACTGCCACATGCTGCTCAGGACCTGAGATGCTGCTTTAACCACCTTGGGCGAATGTCTGGAAGAAATGAGAAGTGTTGAGTGTTATTCTTACAGTTTACCGGCATTCCCAAAATTATTGGCACTCTTTTTGAACATCAGGAAACATGGACACTAGAGGCGTAATGCAATGTCTGTGCCTGTATTTATATTTAAACCTGAAGTGGGTGTGGCCTAAACTGGAAGGGTCTTTCTTCCTTCCTTCTTTGTTTCCTTCCTGCCTTCCTTCTCTCCTTCTTTGTTCTTTCCTTCCTTCCTTCCTTCTTTATATCCATCCTTCCTTCCTCCTTCCTTCTCTCCTTCTTTGTTCCTGCATTTATTCCTCCTTTGATTCTTTTCAATCTTCCTTACTCGCGTCTTGCTTTCTCTTTCCTTTCCTGCCTGCCTTCATTCCTTTTCTTCTTTGTTTCTTCCTTCTTTCTTTCCTTCCCTTCTTCATTCCTTCCTTCTTTCTTTGTTTCTTTCCTTCCCTCCTTCATTCCTTCCTTCCTTCTTTGTGTTTGTTTCTTTCCTTCCTTTTTTATTTCCTTATTTCCTTCATTCCTTTTCTTCTTTGTGTCTTTCCTTCCCTCTTTGTTTCTTCCTTCCTTCTTTATTTCCATCCTTCCTTCTTTGTTTCTCTCTCCTTTCCTTCCTACCTTCATTCTTTTTCTTTTTTTCTTCCTTCTTTCTTTGTTTCTTTCCTTCCCTCCTTCATTCCTTCTTTCTTTCCTTCCGTTTTTCTTTCCTTTTCTTTTTTGTTTCTTTCCTTCCCTCCTTCATTCTTTTCTTTCTTCCATGCTTTCTCCCTTCTTTCCTACCATCTTTGTTTCCTTTCTTTCTTTCACACCCACAAGAAAGTAAAAATCTCCCGCTCAAATAAATGGTTCTTTGCGCCCCTTTGGATTCTCACGTGTTCCTCAGATAACTTCAGAGTTGGGAACCGGGTCTCCTCTCCAACAGACAGGAAGAGGAAATACGGCCGCCTGATAAGAGGAGGACGTAAAGCAGTTATCTGACGTGCCGTTTTAATGCTAATACACTGTGTTGAGTGCACCATGGCTGGTCCGTGTTTTATCGCTGACCATTGCGTTGTCTAAACATCTCTCCTGCTCTTCATCACACAGACCGGAGGAACCCGACCAACCCGAGACAGTCAGATCTGAGTCCTTATTCCCCTTACAGCACAGAGACATGCTGAGGAATCTGTACTTTAAGCTAATTTGCAAAATCAGTGCTAAATGTGAGAAGATAAGTTATTTAATCCCAAATTTGGTGGAAGGTCAATCCAATAATCCACAGGTCAAAGGTCGACTGCAGCTAAATACGGTCAAAGATAAATTCTGCTATAAAATCTGAAGATCTGGTTCAGGAACTGATTCTTAGCTCTCATCTCAGTAAGGAACACTGAGGAACCTCCCTGATGCACATCATCTGGATGACAGAAACTCACTTGTCTCCTTTGCTCCTGGCGATGCCGATGAGCTTCTCGATGCCGCCGGCGTCTCGCAGTGCCTTGGCGTTCTCCATGTTCTTGGTGATGACCTCGTGCAGGGCACAGCAGATGGCCGTCACCGTGTCGTCCGACATGGTTTTGCTCGTTGCACTGTTGGTGGAGCTGCCACTGGCGTTACTGCTCCCGGGAAGACGGTGGACCAGATCCCTCATTGCGTACTTCCCTACGAGGTCAGAGAAGATAAGAGAAGAGAAGGAAGAGGAGAAATGTCAGGATTTCGCTGAGTTCTGTAGCAGGATAATACAAAAATGTCAGTGCAAACTGTAGCATAGAGAGAAGTTTACATCACATATACAGGCTTCACACACACACACACACACACACACACACACATACAGACAAAAACATACAAACACAGCAAAAGTTTGTGCACCCTCAGGACAAAATGAAGAGGACAAAGAAGTGCAATTAATAGCAACGAGCAATCTAATTCCTTTAAAAACACACTATTAAAGCCCAAACAACATACTTTCTAATTAACATTCACTGTATTATTCATTTGAATCTTTTAAAAAAAGTTTTTTGGTGTGATTTACAAACTCCAAGTTATTGCTCATTATTTTCTTCTAAACACCTAGAACCTGTCAGATGTTTAACATTTAGTTCTGCATACTAGTTAAGGGTTCTTCAGTTGTCTCTCGTTAAAGGTTCTAAGTAGAACAAGGTGTTTTCCTAACAGAAAGGGTTCTAAATAGAAAGCTGAGGAGCCGTAGCTATCACCAGAAGCTCACTGTCTTGTCACGAACCGACACGACACGTGAGATGGAGCTTCTGCTGCATGGCGAACACGTGAATGCACATCTGTTGTGCTGTTGTTTACCAACGTGAACGTCAGCACAGAGCGGAGAAGCCTCCGGAACCTCACGCTCGGCTTTGAGGTCCGCTGTCTCGAGTTCAATAAAATGACTCATGTGGTATTTGAGAACGGAGGAACGGAGAACAACATGACATTAAACCAAAAGAATGGAAGAGGATTCAGGTTAATGAAGACACTGATTCAATTAATTAAAAACCGGCTGATAAAATCATGAAATAAACAGTGTGTGTGTGTATATGTGTGTGTGTGTGTGTGTGTGTGTGTGTGTGTGTGTGTGTGTGTGTGTATACTACAGTGTTCTTTCAAAGTATTATTCTACTGCATTTAAAGATTAGAAGGGTAGACTTAAAATTCAGGGTGCTCACTGCTCTACTAAAGGTTCCTTGGTGTCCCGCTGAGGGAACTTTTTAAGGTGAAAGCTAAGAACCATTAATTATCCAACAAACCCCTTAAAGAACCTTATCCCTTTGAGGGGAGCTCTTTAGGTTTCTATCAAAAATCCTACAACAGAAGGTTTTCCGATCAGAAAGGGTTAGATGTAGAAGCCTTTTTGGAAGCTAAGAACCTAATCATCCATTGAATGGCACCCCATAAATTTATATAAGAAAAATATACGTGAAGTATTTTCCCATTGATATTTAAAATTTTTTAGTACACCTGGGTGACTAGGAACAGGAAAGTGTTCAACCATGACTTCCTGTTTCACAGGGGTATATATATGAGGTAACACACCGGCCAAATTAAATTAGTCGTTCATAATAATGGGTAAGAGCGAGGAATATAGCTGTGATGTGCAGCAAAAGGTTGTTGAGCTTCACACAATGGGAAGTGTCTATAAGAAAATAACACAAGCATTGAAAATGCCCATTTCCACCATCAGGGCAATAATTAAGAAGTTCCAGTCAACTGGAGATGTTATGAATCAACCTGGAATTGGACGTGTGTCTATATCGTCTCAACACACTGTGAAGAGAACAGTTCGAGTGGACAAAAAATCTCCAAGGATCACAGCTGGAGAATTGCAGAAGTTAGTCGTGTCTTGGGGTCAGAAAGTCTCCAAAACTACAATCCGAAGTCACCGACATCACCACAAGTTGTTTGGAAGGGTTTCAAGAAAAAAGCCTCTACTCTCATCCAAAAACAAACTCGAGCGTCTTCAGTTTGTCAGACACTACTGGAACTTCAAATGGGCTCGGGTTCTATGGTCAGATGAAACCAAAATAGAGCTTTTTGGTAATAAACACCAGAGATGGTTTTGGTGCACACAGAGAGGTAGCCATATGGAAAAGTACCTCATCCCCACGGTTAAATAGGGTGGTGGCTCTTTAATGTTTTGGGGCTGTTTTTCTGCCAGAGGACCTGGACATTTTGTTAGGATACATGGCATCATGGACTCTACGTCAACAGATATTAAATGAAAACCTGACTGCATCTGCCAGAAAGCTTCAAATGGGCCATGGTTGGATCTTCCAGCAGGACAATGATCCAAAACATACATCAAAATCAACACAAAAATGGTTTACTGACCACAAAATCCAGGTCCTGCCATGACCATCCCAGTCCCCTGACCTGAACTCCATAGAAAACCTGTGGGGTGAACTGAAGAGGAGAGTCCACCATTGTGGACCTCGAAATGTGAAGGATCTGGAGAGGTTATGTCTACATTTTATCTACAAAACAATGTGTATGAATGCAAGAAAGAAACAAAAAAAACTAAATAACATGAACACAGCTTTAAAGTTTAAATAATTAAAATGAACCGCACGTTAGAAATGAACTCAGGGATAAAATAGTGTACCTCACTAAGTTAACAACTATTAACAATAACAAGTTTAATAATGATACGATCCAAATTTTTATCCTGAACAAAACAACAACAACAACAAAATGACATACGAACAAACCCAAAAAGAAAGTGTGTTAGTGTAGTGTGTTAGAGTGAACTTTGACCTCTGAAACGCTTCTCACTTCTCACTGTACTGAAGGATTCCGCTAATAAAATGAACCTCAGATGTTTAAGTTCTCATTCCTAATTCCAAACTGAGAAACACAGGCATTGTTTTTCTCATGGACCTTGTGAAGCATGAATCTTTTTCAAAACGGCCCCAATTTCTCATCAGCGAGCTCCGAGTTAATTGGTGTGGCCTTATCTTGTTCTCGCAGGCAATGTGCTCTTTTTTGCCGGAGAGGACAATCTGTAGGCCCCTCGATCAGCAGGACAGAGATATTTCACCACGGATGAAGCTTGGGCAGGAAAAAAAAGAATTTGTGGCTTTAATGTCTGATCTGCAGAGACATCAACGCGATCATTTCATCCTGTAATTTACACTGATTTTAATCCAGTATTTCACGCGTTGCTGGATGGACCCAGGAAATACCTGATAACTGATATTACAATAAAGCGCTGTTATACTTATTATTTATAGGTAAGTAATCAACACCAGGGTGGTGGGATGAAGCAGCATGTCCTGAGGGGTTTTAAAAATGTATTATTCCTCTTATAGCACAGCAATTTACCAATTGAATGTGGTGGAATGTCAATGAAACATGTTCATTCCTGTTATCGCTTAACATTATAGCCGCTATAAACAGTCGTCTCTCATTTAAAGTTAATAAGATAACAACTGCAGCTTGTCGTGTTACCGAGAAAAACCGCAAAGAAGTGTAAACTTCTCTGTCCTGAAGATGTCGGAAATCTTAATAATATAAATTAATCTGTTTATCTGGAGAGTTATGTTAACTTCGAGAGAGAGAATAAAGAGAGAGAGAATAAAGAGAGGGCTGGAGAGGGAACGAGTGTTTATAGCTGCTGTAACGTAAGTGAGAACAGGAACTGACTCGCTTCACAGACGCTCCACTACAGTAAATGTAACTATAAATTGATAAAAAGTATGTCCATCCATCCATCCATCTTCTATACCGCTTATCCTTTTCAGGGTCATGGGGAAACCTGGAGTCTATCCCAGGGAGCATGGGGCACAAGGCGGGGTACACCCTGGACAGGGTGCCAATCCATCGCAGGGCACAATCACATACACACTCACACACCCATTCATACACTACGGACACTTTGGACATGCCAATCAGCCTACCATGCATGTCTTTGGACTGGGGGAGGAAACCTGAGTACCCGGAGGAAACCCCCGCAGCATGGGGAGAACATGCAAACTCCACACACACAGGGCCATGGTGGGAATCGAACCCCCGACACTGGAGGTGTGAGGCGAACGTGCTAACAACTAAGAATTATTGCTGTGTTTTGCGCCTTACTTAAAAAAATGACTCCTGATTCGTGGAGACGTAATAATGATCAGTCGCCCGGCGAATGGATTCACGTCAACATTTCCGAATGAACTCACCAGTTCTAGACACACCTTTCAAGGTGAACGTATCAAAAACAGAAGTGTAAAAAGTGTTCCTGACGACACATTTGCTCTCTCCATCACAGACGTGGAGGGTCGCTCTGTGGGCCGGCGATTGTTCGATCGAGGTGTATTGCACGTGACACTTTGGCCAACCTTGACTCTGTGGAGTGGATCACCCTTGTGCTCTCAGAGAGACGAGGGCTCGGTGCTAATCAGAGTAGAGTGCTAACTCTCCATCCTATAAAAGCCCATTCTAGCACAAAATAGGCAATCAGGCTACGCATGCGTGGGTCATCATCGACAAGAGCGCAAAGAGCGCAAAGAGCTCCAGAAATACACTCACCTCCGTGACACTTCCACAGAGCGCAGGAGTGCGAGAGGAAGAAATGGTGAGATGTCAGTGTTATATTTTGCTCCTTGCTCAGCAAGGGCTTTTAATCCAATTTAACAGTGTGTCTCTGCAGGTTCTGGGATGAGAATATCCCAGAAAAAAATGGGTTTCTTCTTCCGTTGATGTGTATATTTAGTAAGAAATAATACACTCCATGTGTGACAGGTGGTGTAGCTGAATCCGTTGTTGTATTCCTCTTATACGGCAACAATTTACCAATGATTGGTATGCGTTATTTATTAATGACGGATTTATAGTTACATTTAATGTTATGGAACATCCATGAGACAGGTTAGTTCCTGTCGGGATTAGATTTATAATTATACAAGTAACTAGTTGAAAATATTTTGTGTATCACATTTTGAGTTTAGTTTATCTTCTCTTTGTGTTTATCCGAATCTCCAGAACACGTGGAATTTCAGCAGAACTACAGCTTGGCCCTTTGGCTAAATTTAGCAGCTCATATCTACCGAAAAAAAGCTACAACCCAACCCAATAACTATGTTCGGTTCACTTCTAAGAGGCGAGGTGATTCAGAGTCAAATTGCTTTCTCATTAAAGTTCATATCATAATATGAGGAGTTTTTCTGGAATCTGATGTGAGACCAGCAATGAAAACAGACGCTTAGCTTAGATGCTTAGCTTAGATGCTTAGCTTAGATGCTTAGCTTAGACGCTTAGCTTAGACGCATAGCTTAGACGCTTAGCTTAGACGCTTAGCTTAGACGCTTAGCTTAGACGCTCAGCTTCTGCAAAGCAGAGATTATAAAGAAACAACGTACATGTTGGTGGCACATTTTTAAACCAGGCTGATAATAAAGGACAGTGAGGTGAGCGAGTCGAACCGAGTGCCGCACTGCCCTCGTATGAAGGGGGGGGGGGGGGGGAGTGAAAGGTGAGGTGGATTTCACACCGGCACAATCTCTTCCCATTACCACCTTTGATGTCTGTTGCGCAGGATAAAAAGAATACGCTCGATAAGCCGACGTTGGGAAAATTCACCCTTTGAAGCTTCAATTAAACACGAGCCACCTGATGGAGGATATGAAATGAAAAAAAAATGCAGACTGGCAGACGGAGGGAGAGACGGCAGACTGATAATGAGCCGAGGAATATTGCTTTAATAAGGCTAGGTTTAGGTTTAGACACGCTGCTGATAAAGTGATATTTCCCTTAATGTCATCATCAGGACATGCTCCAGACATCCATCTGCTGGAAATTAGATAGCTGTGGAAAAAAGTGGGTGTCAGATTGGATGGATGGAGGGTACAATGAATTCGATTGGACAGATTAGATTGGATGAATTGGATGGATGGATGGGAAGGATTGATGGATGGATGTATGGATGAATGGATTGAATTGATCAAATGAATAGATGAATGGATAGATGGGATGGTTGGTTGGATGGCTCATTGTATTAGTTTGGTCAGATCAGGTTGGATGAACTGGATGAACGGCTGGGAAAGACTGAAGAATGGAGGATGGATGGGATGAATGGACTGAATTGATCAAATGAATGGATGGATGAATAGAGGGATGGATGGAACAATTAATCAGATCGGATGAATTGGATGAATGTATGGGAAGGATGGGTGGATGTATGGGATGGATAGATCAAATTCATTAAATGGATGGATGAATGGACGGATGGGAGGATGGATCCATTAATTAGACTGGACAGATTGGATTTGATGAATTGGATGACTGGATGGGAAGGATTGATGGATGGATGTATGGGATGAACGGGTTAAGTTGATCAAGTTAATGGATGGATGGATAGAAGGGATGGATGGATGAGATGGATGGATGGCTCAATGAATTGGATCGGAGAGATTGGATTGGATGAATTGGATTAACGCAGAGGAGGGTTTGGTGGTTCGAATTCATTAAATGGATGGATGAATGGATGGGTGGGTAGATGGCGATGGATGGATGAGATGGATAGATAGATGAGTTGAATGGATGAATGGATGGATCGGATTGACACACTTGCACATGATTAGTAATTCTATCTTAAGATCTTTTCCTGTATCTCCGTTTAATCCTCTGAAAGGAATTTCTCATCCGTTCCGATAAAGCCAGAACATTCTTCTCCCAACTGGCAGCCGAATATGACTCCTCCGGTCATCGGGAACAGGATTACACTTTCAAATCCCTTCCCTATCCGCTCAAATTCTGGCCATTTTGCGACAAGCGTCCCAAATCCCACTGCTAACCGAAACACAAACTTCAAACATTCCTGTCAAATCGAGCCAGCTTTTCTACCGAGGCTCCACAAACGTACGTGCCTCTGCATGGTCAATTTCCTCACACTGCCACCACGAGTGTTTGACAGAAACACCTGAAGAACTTTTGTACTGAAAAGTTTGGAGAGGGTTTTTTTTTCTTCATATTTGGAGTTGAGCTACAGAAAGGTGTGGGTGTTTTTGATATGCCTGAACTGAAGTGGAGGAGTTTTATTCCAGAGTTTTATCCCCTGTAGCTCGCTCGGAGGCCTGTCGCGGTTTATATTCTCACATAAATCAGCGTCAGGCAAAACTCTGGGATTAAAGAACCGAGGAGGAAGACAGAATCTGTTTAGGAATTTGCATGCTTAAGGAACAAACAAGACCTGAACGCGTGCAGGCACTCCTCCATGTTCTTGATTTATCAGCCTTGTTTTTGTAAGGAGAAGCTGAAAACAACAGCTAATGCATTCATTTCCTGTCTGTGTTTAACACCTTCCTTTTATTCCAATTTACGAAATATAATAAAGAAGCCAAATGACCACCACGTGTGAATTATGTGCACGAGTCTGAAAACATTCCCAGCGGAAATAGTGACATAACTTTTCAACTTTACACGAGTCGATATTTACCTCTTTTAAATTAGGAACGGGGCAGGTATTACGCTGTATTACACACTGTAAGCTCCGCCTCTCGATAAAAAGCTGGGAGGGATGTTTGCGAAACAAAAAAAACATTCCACTGTGTAGTAGCCAAGCAACCTTTTGTTTTATCAGACCTTATTTTTTACACCATTCCAGTCAGATTTGAACAGCCATTACACATCCAAGATGGCCGCCGAGTGGCTAGACTTTACTGTAGTGACGTTTTGGTGGAAAAAAACCTCTCCATTGCTACATGATGCTGATATTTGAGATGTACATCTCTATCCTGAAGTCACCTTGTCCTTGATGGAACTGACTCAGATCTGAGCTTGAATTCTCTTGCTCTCGCTCCATGTCTGCCCTTTGTTCTCCTCCATTTTCCACTCCAGTGACTTTTTGCCTTCCCTCTGCACTCTCTCTGTCTCTCTCTTCTCTCTCTCTCTCGATCCCACAAGGAGAGTCAGATGCTGTGTTTTCACAGAAAGCCCAAATTAACATCACTCTGGAGCACTTTTCTCGCCTCCTCTCCTTACTCCTGATGAGCTGATGCCATCTTCTGCAAACCCTGAGAGAGCTCAGTGGCAAAGAGGCGAAATACAAAAATATCAACGTTGCAGACAGAATTGTTCTAATCTCCTTTAAAAACATATATTTTATCTCGTTTTCGACTTGACCAAAATAAAGCGCTAGCATCGACGGAACCGAACACTCAATTTTGAATGGACGGACAGACAGACAGGCGGACAGACTAGTCCGTCTCGTCGTTCAACCTTTTAAAGCACAGCACTTCAATTTCAAATCAATAAAAAAAAAGGCTCCAGCTCGTGTTCTACTTCATATCTACGCGCAGAGTCATAAACAATAAAGCCTGGTACTTTCACTCATCAAAGCACCATTTCATCCACAGCTTCAAACTCAACGTTATAATGACGTCTTTTATTTCTGCGCGTTTCTCATCCACAGACACGAACCGCGGAGTTCAAGTGGACATGCTGGCATGACAAGGAAAGTTTTTTTTTTTTTTTAAATGGTGTTGCTATGGATACGTTCACACCAAACAAGTCATCCTGATCAGAATTCGGATTTGCTATTGTTGCCGCTGCACAGGGGAGAGCAGTCGATTCCCGGCGCAGCAGCTTCATCTAACGTGTAAATCCAGGTGCTGATTATTAGTCAAAAGATTCGGGAAGTAAAGCTCTCCAAGCTCAAACGCTCACAGAGAAAAACCCCTCGGAAAAACCGCCGGGCTGTAACGGGAGCGCCGTCGCCATGGAGACGCCCCGGGGGCCTGCCGGGAACGCAAGTACATTACAGACAGATCAATACTGCGTTAGCGATGTCACCGAGAGAATTTCAGGATTGACCGAATTATAGAGAAAGCAAAAAAGATATATTTTGAGTAGATTGTTCATTCACTTGGTTGATGCGGCAGTGAACTCTGTATACCTGTATCAGGATAAACCAGAATTACGCTCTCAGGTGAGTTAAGCTAGTTTGGAATTACTACGGTTAGTAAATCTGATTTAAAAGTGCATTAGGTAAGATAAGTCTTCTTAAATCCACAAAAGGTCTCTAACTGTTCATGAAGCTCCGCCCCTAGGATCTACGTTGGCCTATAGAGTAAAGAGCCTATAGAATGACTGACAGGATGAATATCCGAAGACAAACAAGCCAGTACTCTAACTTTTTCTTTCCTCAGTGACTTGCTAAGGCATGTTTTAATCATGTTCTACAAATCTTCCAGGTTATCTCTACAAGTAAGGCATAAAAAAAAAAATTGATTGTTGGACCTTCGAGTCATTTTATCTTGCGTTTGTTCAGCAACGGGTGAAGAACAGGATCCTGAAATAGCACTTTGAGCTTCAAAGTCAGTCAGAAACAACCTCAAGCTCCAAATCGATAAATGCAGTTTTTAATAACAGAATAACAGAGTATGTTTTTTTTTTTATATATATACTCCTTTTACAAATCCCTCACACCGCGAGGTATATTATATTTCACCCAAACCGTCAAATCTTTCTACATGGCCGATATTTTCGCTGTTAATCCGCTCAAACTGCGTTACATTACTATTAAAATGACGTGTAAAGTGTTCGATTTGACACTTCTATTTATTTCATCTTTCTTTTCAGTCAAACGTTTTTCTCTTTCAGTTCAAAAACAAAAGTGGCTTTAAAAAAAATGTATTTCAACCATACTTAATTATTTGCTTTAACTGATGTCAACTATATACCTGCCTAACTTTAGCTAGGATAATTATACATTGATAGATTTGATTTATTTCACATGAATGAACTCGGAACATTCTCCATTTACTGTGACAGAACGCGAGCGCGAGCGCTGCGGGAAAATCGAGTTGAGGTGAATGAGATGGTGGAGAAAGGGGGCGGGGCTTTCAAGGCTTGCCATTTAATATCAGAGAGTTCTCGATCATTTCACATTCATATGTCAGTTGGCTCATCTCGTCTATTAAGAACTGTGGAGTTCTTGGAGCAGCCTAATTAGCATAAACATCTATAAAAAGATCGAATCCTTCTTCTTTAAATGTTTAGTCATTTATGTGGGTTGTCACATTGAGCTCCTCCGGAGCCTGCCGTGTTAATCAGATTGATCTCGAATCAGAGTTATGGAACAAAAACTAACCTGCTTCTGTGATCCCAGTGTTCAAAAGCAGCTTGTAATTGGATTCAATTATGTTTTCACACCTGACGACTACGTTTAATTAGCCTGCTAACAACACGACAAACGCTCACTGCTTTGCTTTGTTTCTTCCCGAGAATAACAAGCTGCCCAAGATGCAGTAAAATGTAAACGCCTGTAGTTCATATTCACATCCGGTCACGCTCGGAGTAATCCAGTGAAGAAAACACTAAAATCTCTCAGCCGGACTCACTGCATTAAAGCAACGCAAAACAAAGAAGAAGGACTTACCGATTAACTCTTTATTTCTGACGTCTAAGGCCATGTTTCGTAACGCCGTAGCCACGGCACACACCACACGATCATTATCTATCCTCAAGAGCTCCACGAGGATCGGCAGGCCTTTCTCTTTTCTCACCGCTGCACGGATGTAGACTGACCACTGAAGTGAAAAAAACAACAACAACAAACAAACAAACAAAAAAAACGCACACAGAAACACTAAAATAGATTAAAAAAATTTGTTTAAATTATTTTAAAATCTTTTTATGTACACACTTGCTTCATATAAGAATATCATTCAATATATAGCTAAAACATGTTAGAATAAGCACATTACATAAACGGTTAAAACAAATTAGACAAAGAATAAAATAAAAAAATGAATGAGGAGTTGTACTGCTATCAGCTCCTTAATCATAAAATAAATGCTAGTTTATCCAAATACAACAAGAAGGTGTGTTAAACAGATAATTATTATCATCATATCATCATAGAGTGAAACGCATCCCATCCAAATAGGGCTCTAGATCTGATTTGTACAGATGTACACTGCCTTACTGGAACAGCCAGAGAGTCAAAGCCCACGCTAAGATAGTTAACTATCGAGATCTTAATACAAGAGTGAAGTTTCCTAATATTTATCGTGCTTTATTTATATTTCACATTCATGAAGCCGTTTTAAGCAATTATTCAAGCAGGTCAAGTTATGGTGTTCGCAGGGCAAGTACATCCTACAGACATGTGATAGTCATGTGACCTACTAATGATCCTAAGTGGCTACGCATCCTACAGCAAGCACTAATAATAAGCATCAAACCATCACTTTGCGTTAAAACGTGGTGTGTGTAGTACACGTGGAACAGACACACATCAAGACACGCCCATTTCTGGACATCTCTCCATGTCTCCAAATTTAAGGGTGTATTAACTTTTAAGACACAGGCTTTTTTTGTGCCAAATATAGGATCCTAAGAAAACAGACTTAACAAGGAGAAGCTAGTGTCTCAGATCTCTCTTTATACACACACTGTCACACTGAGGTGGACTTTCTCATTTAACCCACCATGAGTAAGTTTAAGTCCGTGTGAAGCAAAAGCTCTGGAAGTTACAGGACTTTAAGGCTCATCCCACACCTGATTTCTCTCTCTCTCTCTCTCTCTCCATCTCTCCATCTCTTAACTCCCTGCCCGGAGCGTATTGATCGGTCCAGCAGCACCACTTTGGACAGATTATGGTGTTCTAACAACAGAACTAATGTGAGATGTGAGATTTGGTCTCAGGAAAAGAGAGAGAGAGAGAGAGAGAGAGAGAGAGAGAGAGAGATGCAAGGAAGGCTCAATGAAGAAAATAGAGAGAGAAAGAGTGTGAGGAAGATTTTCCTCACACTCTTTTAAGCATCTGAGAGAAGAAAGCGATTCCCAATTTCACACTTCCTCCTCCATGCTCGTGCCTCGCGCTTAGTAAACACACTCCGGTTCTCCCTTGGCGGAAAATTTGCCTCGAGTGTTTGCAGCAGACACGGAGCAGAAACCATCGAGGTGGATGAATTAAACGAAGTGGTGAATTAAAACATTTCTGAAATGACTGGAATTTATGAAATTACGTTCAATAATGACTTGCCTGGGATCCGTTGTTCATACTTCATTGTATAAAGAATTTGCACCGATTTTGGCTCACAGATCAAATGTAATGGGGCAGTTTGTTATTTTAAGAGACACCCCCCCCCCCTGCTGTCTGAGAAATTAACTACAACGGCATTGAAAAACACTGACAATTCTCCATCTTCCCTCCAGTCAAACCCAAGCATTTATTTGTAAAAGCACATGATCCTTATGAGCTGCCTTTTAAGGTAAAGGGGTGGGGCAGACAAGCTGTATTGTAGCTGGGGGTGTGGTTTATTTCAGGGCCATAAAAATGTAAATAAAATTCTGAAATGAATAAATCCGCCAAGTCTACTGCACTGGAATATTTTTGCAAATCACAATTTTTCTAAATGATCTTCACAATTATGCGATTATTACAGATTTAGAACCACAAATTGCTGTTTTGAAGATGCATTACAATAAAATCATGTGGCCTTTTTACCATCTGGCAGTTGATTGTTTTCCTATAGCTGCATATCCTGTAGTGTTCTTCAGCAAAAAGTCACATTTAAGTTTTTATCTGCATACAGTTACATTCAATTTAATTCAAACAAGTTTTAGTTTATGCGGATTTACCTTCCAGCTCCCTGCAGCCAGGTTCTGCAGTGCTCCGGCTGCTCCCTCCAGCGTGTCCGGATTCGAGCACTCAGAGAGCAGCAAGAGGTACGGCTTCACGATGGAGGGATGCCACAACATCTGGATTCCTTTGGGAGGCTCAGCCGTGTCAGAGAGAGGGCCTACACCATCCCACTGCAGGAGGAGACAGACAGAGATCAGATTTAAGAGACTACAGCCAAAGAAGTCAGAGACAATAGCATATGATGCAGACACAGGCCACGCCTCCTTCACTGAGACGGACAGACACATAGGCCACACCTCCTTCACTGAGACTGACACACATATAGGCCACGTCTCCTTCACCTCCCTTACTGAGACTGACAGACACATAGGCCACGCCTCCTTCACTGACACACATATAGGCCACGTCTCCTTCACCTCCCTTACTGAGACTGACATACACAGAAGCCACGCCTTCTTCATCTCCTTCACTTACAGTGACAGACGCAAAGGCCACGACTCCTTCACTGACACTGACAGACACATAGGACACGCCTCCTTCACTGACAGACACACAGGCCACGTCTCCTTTGCCGTGACTGAAATACACAGAAGCCATACCTGCTTCATCTCCTTCACTGACACTGACAGACGCAAAGGCTACGATTCCTTCACCTCCCTTACTGAGACCGACAGACACTGACATACGCAATGGCCAAGCCTCCTTCACTGTCTTCACCAAGACTGACAGATACAGAAGTCACGCCTCCTTGGAAAGAGCCTTCTTACTTCTTCACAAGGCTCAAAGGCCACGCCTCCATCACTTTATTCATTAGGCCTGACAGTCAGTGAGGCCACACCTCCTTTACCTTCTTTAGGACTTTAAAGGGTCTCTTCCTGCAATAGATCTGTTTAAATCCATTGACATGTATGAAGGATTATTTTGGATTTGGAGCAATTAAAGATGAATGACAAATCTGACAAAAGAATTATGTTACATTGTCGTGACATGACGTCTGAAAAGAAAAATAAAGAAAAAAAGAGACGGTTTGAAAATACAGACATTGTTAGTGCTCAAACAGGCATGCTAGCCTGGACGTGTTCAGCAGAGCAGATGCAGTAATACTGTGTCTCACTTAACGCTTGTCTGTCAGACACTTCACACCGAGGATGAGGAGGGGGAGATGAAGAGGTGCTAGCGCATGTCAGGAAGCCTGTGCGCGCCACGCTGAGCTTCTGAAGCGCTAATATGGCTAACAAATCTGTGTACTAGAGCTGTCTTTAACACGCCAAACTCTCACCTCACCACCCAAATAAACCTCCACCAGACAGAGATGATCAGAAATAACCGGACGTTTTGGTAGGAGGCGGGGGCAGGAGAGGTAATCGGTTTGAAAAAATAAAAAATACAAAAAGTGTGAGGCTCAGGGAGTGACCTACTTTCTGGCACAGGCACTCACAAAACACCTCAGCACAAGTGAAAAAAAACCTCTCCATCCATCTCTTTCCATTATTAATGAGAGCACATTTACTCCCTCATCCTGCTCCGGGGATCAACTCTGTCGTTTAATCGCTAGAGGGAAGAAGAACACCAGAGAGAGAGAGAGAGAGAGAGAGAGAGAGAGAGAGAGAGAGAGAGAGAGAGGAAAACAGAGACATAGAGAGAGTTAGGGAAAGAGAAAGAGATAGCGAGAACGACGACAGAGGAGAGAATGTGGGAGAGACAAGGAGGGAGAGACAGGCAGAGAGACAGACAGAGAGAGAGATATGGAGAGTGAAACAGACAGATAGAGAGAGAGACAGACAGGGAGAGACAGGGAGAGGAAGGAAATGACAGACAAACAGGGAGATAGAGAGAAGTACTGTACAGGCAGGGAGAGAGAAATAGAGATACAGGAAGGTGAGAGACACAGAGAGAGAAAGACAGGGAGAGACAGAGAGAGACGCACACACAGGGAGACAGTCACACAGAGAAAGACAGAGAGACAGACATACACAGAGAAAGAAAGACAGGGAGAGACACAGAGAGAGACACACACACACAGGGAGACAAGTCACACAGAGAAAGACAGAGAGACAGAGAGAGAGACACACACAGGGAGACAGAGACACACACACACACAGGGAGACAGTCACACAGAGAAAGACAGAAAGACAGACATAGACAGAGAGAGAAAGACAGGGAAAGACAGAGAGAGAGACACATAGGGAGACAGTCACACACAGAGAGAGACAGGTAAAGAGAAACAGTATTCCCTCGTCGTTCAGTAAAACACCCGAATCAAAAAAGTTGATTCGTTCAGCAAGAAAAATCCATTTTTCATTTAAGGTAAAAAAAAGCACACCTATATCCCGAGCGTCATTTTTATTCCCGTCTTCCTTCATCCACTGAAAACGGCATGTTTACCAGCAACACTGAGGTTTTATGTGCAGATCTATCACACGTCCAATATGCTCCTGTTCTCAGTGGATTATTAGTTATTTTCCCGAGTCCTCCATTCGTCTGTTTATGAAATGCAAAAAATATAAATAAATAAAAACGCACAGCTCGCAAACGTTCAGCTGGTTTGTAGACTTTTTTATTTTTTATTTTTTTTTTACTTAGGTACATTAACTGCAGCTAATTTAAGCATGAAACGCTATAAACATCATTTTAGTGCTCATAAAGTTGCTGTCCTGTTCTTTATGAAAGTGGGGAAATCTTTTGAGAAACACTTTTTTCAGACATCTGTATATTTACTTCATTTCTTTTCCCTTTAAAATCATCATGCTTAATAAATAATTTCTGGATGCTTTACACGACTGAAAGCTAGCAGTCTAGCCATATTAGTGCTTCAGAAGCTCAGCGTGGCACGTACAGGCTTCCTGGAATGCGCTAGCACCTCTTCATCTCCCCCTCCACATCCTCGGTGTGAAGTGTCTGACAGACAAGCATTAAGCGAGACACTGACTGACCCCAGCAGGTTCTCCAGATTTTCCAGCAGGCATCTAAACACTGAGGATGTATCGCTCAGTGAGGATGAGACGGCGAGCGTAGTGAGGAAATGATCGCTATCTAATGAGAGAAATTCTTTTTGAGTTGAGAGAATGTGTAATTACCTGACTGTCTGACTGACTTGACACGTTTACTGTCACGATGCTGTAATTATAGAAACGCTGACTAACTGGCAGGTGTTTATTGGGAAAGAAAGAAAGCGAGATTTGCTGACAAACACGGAGGAGACTGGCTCAGCGAGTGACACGAATCATGTCATTACGTTCACGAGCGCTCAGATTAGCATTCATGCCGTACTCCTATTTTACACAACATTAATATAAAATGATGGTCATTTTTACACATAAATGTCTCGGTATAATTGAGTACTTTTCAATTAAACTTTATATTTGAACAAGCCAATAAAAAGCCCAGGCTCTGTCTCTTCCCCACAATGGAGCAAGTAATGAAACTTAATGATTACCCTGACTGAAATGTTAATATTTAGATCTCCTTGAGTGTCAGTGAGTTCCATTTCCAAGCCATAAAACAAGATCTTATATGAAAAACACTGAAGGCATTTACACAGACAAAGCATGGGCAAACAAGACATTAGAGAATATTTACATCGCTTCCAAAATGGGGCTGGGGGTGTAAACTTTTAAGCTCGTATCATTCATTCAGAACATTCATATCAGGATTTTTTTTTACTATTAAATAGAAACTTATAATACACTATCTGACCTTTCAAATTATACAGTGACTGTACAAAAGTCCAAAAGTTTCATGAATATTTACACATGGAAAGTTCCTCATATTCAGAGTCAGGTTACGCACAAGCACAAAGGCAATCGTTCAGATGATTACATTCACCTCCATAAAATTCAGTTGTCAGAGGTTGCCAGATTGGCAGGTTTCTTGAGCAGAAGCGTAGGAGGCGGGGCGTATCGATATCATCTAGACCAGAAACACTTTAAACACAAACACTCGCCTTTAAACCTGATAGAAAATGTGGACCGAGGAAGGAAATATCTTTTTTTGATTTCTTTGAAAGCAATTAAAGCAAAAGTCAATTGAAAAAAAAAAATCTAATATGTTGATATCTGAATGAGGAGATGTTGAGCACTGAAACAAATCTAATAGGAGTCAATATTATATCACTGCATAAATAGTCCTAGTTGTAATGATCACATTAATCATTGGTTTAATTGAACAAAATGGCTTCCCTGACTCGTGCACATGGCTTATTGAAACTGCGAGATATGAAATGAAGGTCGTGAAATTATAATGTGTCCTCAGAATGCGGGTGTTGTTGTATTTTTTTGTTGTTAATTTGATGTCCTCTCCTGTAAAGATAAACACACACACTGTTTGAAGGATAAGCTGACCGGGCACTCGTCTGCTCCAGCTAATTATAAGTTCATTCATAAATTTATGAAAAAAGAAATGATCTCGAGATAAGCAATGTCACTGATGAAGATGCTGTCGCCATCCATGTTGTATCTGCTAACAAACAAACAAACGAACAAATAAATGATCAAAAATTACATTTTTTTGTTACATAATGTGGTTATTATGTAACAACACACTTAACACGCTTATGCATGTTGAGATCATTAGGTGCTATTAGGTGCAACGGTTTAAACAAAAGTTACCGATGAATTTTTTATACGCAGGATTTTGTACCACAAGGCTGACAATAGAAAGTACCTGATGAACTCGATAGTGCTGCAGCAGCATTCAGAGCATTCTGAATACAGATACTGTGCCAGTCAAGGCCATCCGATTGGGTTTGCTTCACTGCTCTTATTTAAAACTTATTTAAAAACACCAGAATAGAGAACAGAGAACTGTCTGCTACAGGAATGCAGCTTTATCTGAAGGCCAAATTCAAACAACCGAGCAAAGCTTTCATTCGGAGAAACTCGATTCTTTCATAAGAAACACGGTTGAGAAGAGATGAGATGAGGTGAAGTGAGATACTGACACATCTGTGATGTTTAAATCAAGCTGGAGCATCAGAGGCTGCTGGGTTAGCAGACATCGTGTTTACTCCTCCTTCAGTCAATTAACCGTGCTAAATGCTAGCAACTCTGACCTGGAGCTCAGCCGGATTTCGTCAGCTAGCCAGCTGCCACTCAGCGATAAACGATTTAGCGGAGTACATTAGCCTCCGTTCGCCTTCAGGCCCGGGTGTCCTCTTTCAAAGTGTCTCACTTGTGCAGGATGAAGAGAAAAGCCAGAGTCCGGCTACAGACGAAACGCCTTTTATAACTACAGCTGATTGTGGACAACAACACTTGCAGAGATTAAATGAATATAAATAAACAAAAAAGAAAATTAAAGACATGAACTATGTTTAATCAGTCCTCACTGAAAAAATTTTCTTCTGTATAGATCGAATGTCTTCTATATAGTATACAGCTCGATCAATCAATCAATCAACCAATCAATCAACCAATCAATCAATCAACCAATCAATCAATCAACAAATCAACCAACCAATCAATCAACCAACCAGCCAACCAATCAACAAATCAATCAATCAATAAATCAACAAATCAATCAACCAATCAATCAATCAACCAACCAGCCAACCAATCAATCAACAAATCAATCAATCAATCAATCAATATTAACCAATTCTATACTATAATTAGAAATGAATTTATTATCTGGGTTACTAATCAGAAGGTCGAGGGTTCAAGCCTCAGCACTGCCAAGCTGCCACTGTTGGGCCCTTGAGCAAGGCCCTTAACCCTCTCTGCTCCAGGGGGCGCTGTATCATGGCTGACCCTGTGCTCTGACCGCAACTTCCTGACATGCTGGGGTATGTGAAGAAAAGAATTTCACTGTGCTCTAATGTATATGTGATCAATAAAGACTCATTATCATTATCATTATTAATACAGCTCAATCAATCAATCAATACTGACGAATTCTATATTATAATTATACATTTATTAATTAATACACCGATCAATCAATCAATCAATCAAACAATCAACCAACCAATCAATCAATGCTAACCAATTCTATACTACAGTTATAAATTAATTAATTAATACATCAATCAATACTAACCAATTCTATACCATATATAAAATAGTGCAAGATACTACTTGTCTGCATGTAGAAAATTATCTTATAAAAAAAAATCTATCAATCAAAAAATAAAATCTTAAATAAATAAAGTCTTCCTCTTTTGTACATAGAAAATTAGATTAAAAAATATATATTTTCCAGGTGTGGTGCATGACACTAATGACACTAATGACACTAATGACCTTCTCTTCTGTATGTAGATGATGTCATCATAAACAAATAAAAACAAACAAACAAAATAACTGTCATTTTGATGTGTGCTGCATAACAGTAAAGGCTTCTCATCTGTCTATAGACATGACAAAAATTGTAATAAAATAAATGTCTTTAAAAAAAACGTCTTTTCCACCCAGTGGCAGAGGCATAAAAAAAAATTTATTTAAAAAAATCCCACGTTTTGTCTTATGTATATAACAATAAATAAATGGACCACAATAAGTGGAGTGGAACACTTTAAAATCTTTAACGAGTCCATTAAAAATATATTCAGTAACGCTTTCATTAGCATTGGCTTAAGGTTTAAACACACGCACTGAACCACATCCATGATATTGAGTTTCATGTTGATCATGTTCAGAATTTTTCACCCTCCTCCATCTTTAAATCTGAACATCAGGTCAATACCAAGCATGAAAAAGGAAAAAAAAATCAATCTAATGTTTAATAGAAGCATCTTCGCTTTGCTGTTGTGTGTAAATAAGAGAGACGAGAGAGGGAGAGTGAGGGACGGAGAGCGAGAGAGGGCGAGGGAGGGCGAGGGAGGGCGAGGGAGGGCGAGGGAGGGCAAGGGAGAGCGAGGGAGAGCGAGGGAGGGCGAGGGAGAAAGAGTGAGGGAGGGAGAGTGAGGGAGGGCGAGGGAGGGCGAGAGAGGGCGAGGGAGAGTGAGGGAGGGCGAGGGAGGGCGAGAGAGGGCGAGGGAGAGTGAGGGAGGACGAGAGAGGGCGAGGGAGGGCGAGGGCGGACGAGAGAGGGCGAGGGAGGGCGAGGGCGGATGAGGGAGAGTGAGGGAGGGCGAGGGAGGGCGAGAGAGAGTGAGGGAGGGCGAGGGAGGGCGAGGTAGAGCGAGGGAGGGCGAGGTAGAGTGAGGGAGGGCGAGGGAGAGTGAGGGAGGGCGAAAGAGGGCGAGGGAGAGTGAGGGAGGGTGAGAGAGGGCAAGGGAAAAACTCCAGCAATGTTTCATAAAAAAATCCGAGTGAACACAGCGAACAGAAGACGACACGGGAACCGGGACGGACAGATGTTAAGTATGAAACGCAGACTAGCAATCTGATCTGATGTCAGATGCGCCGGAATATTTACAATCCTTTGACTTACAAAAAATAGGAATAAAAACTCACGCGGCGTTTAATAAAGAAGATCTCAGTGGAGCGTTCGCTCTGATGTCATATTTGAATTCCGAGCGTTTTATTGTGGCGTGTCCTCACCGGGAGAGAACGCTGTGATGGATGGACACCAGTTTAATTTCATTTCGATGAATTTATCCAGGATTAAAGCTACAGCGCTAGTCTCATCCATCACCTTTTAACACACTTAGATATACCACAGTACGCTCGCTTCCACATCCTGTCATCTCCACTAAGGTTCAAACGCCATGTGAGCCACCTGTGAGAAAATTAGCGCTCATGCAGAGGCAGAGAGCCTCAAAACGATTGTGATCGATCACATCTGGAACGGGACGTCCCTTATCTCATCTCATTTTCTTTCTAGTGCGTCTACAAACCCTAAATAAACCCACACTAAATAAACAGGATTCATTACAGGATAACTGCGAACACATTATTGCTATTATGTGACCAAAATGACAGAACATCGCACCTTTGGATTGGACTTTGGATTGGACTTTGGATTGGATTGGAGAACCCTTTGTACCAGACAGAATTATTACTAGCCAGCTTACAGTACAAAACTCCAGACAAGAAACCGAAACGCAAACGATCCAAAAGTTGCACGAGGAGCAATTTAACATTAAAATCAGGCTGTAAGAAATTAAAGCAGATGCAAATGATCTCCGAAAGAGTAATGAGCTTTTCTCATTTCTTATTTATTTTATTTTATTTTTTTACAGGGGTGTGATGCGCTAAATAAAGGAACGAGTTACAGAAAATTGAGTGAATGACAAAATTATGCACCTCAGTATTCAGAAACTATACAGCGCTATACAGAAGTGATACAGATGTGAGAGTTATGTGTACGGGGCGGAGTCTGTGTGAAAGGAGGCATGTCTCAGTTACGCATGATGATAAAACCCAGTATTCATTCTCCAGTCAGATTTTTTTTCTGGCTTAAAAGTGAGAGCTTTTTGTGTTAAAAGGCGGTGATCCAGATGCTACTGAAAAACCCTGTATAGGAAACATCTGGCAACTCTATCGGATTGAACTATATGCAGGTAATCTGAATAATCTAAATGCAGAAACTCACAGCTGCGTAACCTGACTCCGAATACACATAACTTTCCTCATATAAATACTGCCGTAACTTTTGCACTGAAGTTGCCAATTTGAATAAATAATAATAAACCACTCTAAATCCATAATAAAGTCCACAGCGTGATTATCTGAACTTGCCGTAACAGGAAAGCAGCAGTGGAGTTCACGTAAAACACAATCGTACCTCATTTTGTTGCCCGATACTGAAACCTTTAAAAATGACTGTTTGTGTACCTTTATTAAACCTTAAACATTAAAAGCAAACTCAAGTAAAAGAATTAAAGCTAATAAATAAGAGTGATCGGAACTGTCAATCATTATGCGACCCAGCACGGCCGTAAAGTTCTGCTCAGAACGAAAAGGACGTTTTCTTCTCTTTTAAGCTAGAATAGTAGTAATGTATACATTCCTTGAGTACTCAACATGGGGTAAATCTTTATTAAATGACAGATCTTTAGTACTACAAAGTTTTTATAAGATTTCCAACCATGTCACTGCCGGGAGTTTGAAGTTTTAATGCTGCTGGCGTCTAATCTAAAAGCTTTCAGTGCACTGGGAACAGGATGAACACGACCCACAAAAACCACTGCTAATTGCTCGTCCTCTCCTGCCAACACGATCCCCACCTGATCCAGTGCCTTCTTTTTCTTCTTCTTCTTCCCCCAGCAGCCTGAACTCTCTCCGTCCTTCCCGTTGGAGTCACTGCAGAGAAGGCCGTCCAGCTCTTCGGTGCCCATCTGCTGTCCCTGAGAAGTTTCCGCTGCCAGTCGGTACGAGAGGTTCCTCAAGATGCACACACAGTTTTCTATGGTCTGAGGAGAACAAGAGAGAGAGAAAAAAGAGTTAACGCACAGACATGAAAACTCATCTTGTTTATCCGGTATATTCCAGACACGTAAAAGTGTAGAAGAGAAGACCAAGGATGACCTGCGGCACGTCAGCGCTCAAATAATGATCAAACGCATTAAGCGGCCATTACTGAAAACATCGACAACATCGAAAACATCGACCCCATCACTGATCAAACCGGAAAAGGTTCTCTTGGTTCTCCTTCAGTGACGGATCCGAGATTCTAGAAAGCGCTAGAAAGAATGGTGTGCTATCACACATGCCAAAGTGTCTAATTATATAATTATATACTCCGTCGTCCATTTAAACGAAATTAAAGGAAATCCGTCCGGAAAACAGGGAAAGCCCGATCCGTCGCCGTTTAGCTCACACTCCATTTAACGAGGTATTAAAGGGAGACACAGCAGCAGTGGGAGAGGGATGCCTGCCAGGCCAGTGGGGGAATAAATGTGAGGAAATTATGATGAAAAATGACTGACTTGCCGCGGCTGCTTGTTTTTGCCGTCGCCGAGCGAGGAGGACGAGCCTCTCTGCAAATGAAAATAATGACTGTAATCAGACAAACACTGTCAGAATTATGCGCCGGCATTTCAGACATAACACAGCACGTTCTCTAGGCCAAGCTTAGCTAATCTGGAAACATTTCAACCCAAGACTTTCAACGGATTTCACCCTCCATCCTGATTTCTCGGTGAAGATATTTAGCAAATTTCGGCAATTTGTCAAATTGACATTTTACTCGTATCTCTCTGATCTACGCAGCTGAACTCAAGTCACCTGAATTGCTATACACTAGTTGCTAGTAGGCACGATATTACATTAATGTATACAACTCTTCTGTTGAATTCTTCTTTCTGAATGTTCGGAAAGGTGCATTTTCTATAACGGCGGCTCTCGTTCTTATACGTTATAACAGATCATTCACAGTGACGTTCCACATAAACACAATAAAAAAAAGATGAATCGTTTATATGGTGTTTTCCATAAAGAGATTTTTATGTAAAATTTGTAACAATCAGAGGTAAAGCTGTAACTTTGTGGGTGTTGTCTAACCCTAACCCTAAACCCAAACCTAACCACTAAACCTAACCCCTAAACCTAACCCCTAAACCTAACCCTAAACCCTAAACCTAACCCCTAAACCTAACCCCTAAACCTAACCACTAAACCTAAACCTAACCACTAAACCTAACCACTAAATCTAACCCCTAAACCTAACCACTAAACCTAACCCCTAAACCTAAACCTAACCACTAAATCTAACCCCTAAACCTAAACCTAACCCCTAAACCTAACCCCTAAACCTAACCCTAAACCCTAAACCTAGCCCCTAAACCTAACCCATAAACCTAATACCTAAACCTAACCCCTAAACCTAACCCCTAAACCTAACCACTAAACCTAACCCTAAACCCTAAACCTAGCCCCTAAACCTAACCCATAAACCTAAACCCTAAACCTAAACCTAACCACTAAACCTAACCCTAAACCCTAAACCTAACCCCTAAACCTAACCACTAAACCTAACCCATAAACCTAATACCTAAACCTAACCCCTAAACCTAACCCCTAAACCCTAAACCTAACCACTAAACCTAACCACTAACCCCTAAACCTGACCCCTAAACCTAACCACTAAACCTGACCCCTAAACCTAAACCTAACCACTAAACCTAACCCCAAACCTAACCACTAAACCTAACCCCTAAACCTAACCCCTAAACCCTAAACCTAACCCCTAAACCTAACCCCTAAACCCTAAACCTAACCACTAAACCTAACCACTAACCCCTAAACCTGACCCCTAAACCTAACCACTAAACCTGACCCCTAAACCTAAACCTAACCACTAAACCTAACCCCAAACCTAACCACTAAACCTAACCCCTAAACCTAACCCCTAAACCCTAAACCTAACCCCTAAACCTAACCCCTAAACCTAACCCTTAAAACTAACCCCTTAAACCTAAATATAACCTCTAAACCTAACCCTAAACCTAACCCCTAAACCCTAAACCTTACTCTAAACCTAACCCCTAAACATAACCCTAAACCTAACCCCTAAAACTAACCCCTAACCCCTAAACATAACCCTAAACCTAACTCCTAAAACTAACCCCTAAAACTAACCCCTTAAACCTAAACATAACCTCTAAACCTAACCCCTAAACCCTAAACCTTACTCTAAACCTAACCCCTAAACATAACCCTAAACCTAACCCTAAACCTAACCCCTAAACCCTAAACCTTACCCTTAAACCTAACACTAAACCTAACCCCTAAACCCTAACCCCTAAACCTAACACTAAACCTAACCCCTAAACCTAACCCCTAAACCTAACCCCTAACCCTATTAACTTCAAGAGAGAGAGAAAGAAGAGGAGCTAGTGAGGGCACGACGGTTTATAGCTGGAAGTTCCACAACATTTAAAAAGATCAAAATTATGATGTGTCGTTCTTTAACAGATGAAAAAAGTGTCACTGTTGGCAAATTGCTGTGGTGTACAGTAAGAGGAATAAAACATACATCAGGACGTGCTGTTATAGGAAAATAACGAATTTCCGAGTGGGAACAGTAACTCTGCTTCATTACACCACTCTGTTATTGATTATTTTCCTAAAACACCACCACACACTGTGTTTTATTCCTCACAGACTTCATCTCCCAGCCCTAGTGACTGTAAGGCTGCTCAGAATTATTCCAGGTGGATTCATTTTGTCTCATTTCTAAGTCACTTTGGATTGAAAAAAAAAAAATCGCCTGTCGGATGAACGAACACTGCGCTAGGTGATCTCTTTCTCAGAACCCGCTCGGTGTTTTCACGTGATTAGAACTATCGCAGAAACGTGTTTTCATGTGCTGTGGTTTCAACAGGTTCTGTCCTCACAGCATGGTGACGAATAGGTTTGTCGTTCTCAGCATTTAGAGCGCTACAGGGTGACTGAAATGGCCTTGACACCAGCTGTGAGAAATGTGTGAAATGGCATGCTTGGATTGAAAGCTGAGTGATTAGAGCGGCCGGTCCAAACGGCCAGCGGTGGACTCGCGTTTGCTTTATTTAGAGTTGATAATGGATTAAAGTGCAGTGATGAAGAGAAAACTAGTGTTATGCCGTATGAAGGCTTTGAAGAATTTTTCTACTTGTATCACACAAATAGCTCTAGTCAGAGAAAGTCCGCAAAAACACCTATTTAACAACAAATCAGATCTCCTTGCTCCATGGCTGCCGTTTTACTACACGGGATCAGTTAATAAGACTGGAAATTACAGCAATGAATTTATAATCGACTTCATTTTAAAACTGATTATCTGCATTACTCTCATGCATTTCTTCGCTTTTGGATTTTTGAAAAAGTTGCTTGACATGGAGGTACAGAGCAAGTCTGATTGATCACCACAGACGTCCTGCTTGAAATGTTCTCCAGGGTTCAATAAAAGGAGCATGATGTTCTGCACAATCAGAAGACTGATCCACGTACACTGAATTTTCTTCTCTTCTGAAAACACATCCGAAGGACGAAGAACGATTCGGGAATTCTTGGATAATAAGCAACAAACCTAAATTCAGAACTACGTGCTGTGATAACAGGAACTGGTTTGATTTTTCAAATGAATCAAAACCTCAAATCAGAGCAGTTTGAGAAGTTGCATGAAACTGACATTTTATATTATATTCAATTTATATGATGTTTTATTGGGCTTTAACAAAACATTCTGCATTAACCGTTTAGGAATTACAGCCATTTCCCCTCCCAGAGTCCCTTCCGTTTTCACAGGTTCAAAAGTAATTGGACAACTGACTGATCAGCAGTTTTATGGATGGGTGCGGCCCGTTTCCTCGTTATTTCACGACTAGTTAATGAGATAAAAGGTCTGGAGTTGATTCCAAGTGTTGAATTCGCATTCGATATGTAGGTGTTCCTGGGAATGCTCAATATGCGGTCCAAAGAGGTGTCGATGCAAGTGAAGGAGACCATCATTAGGCTGAAAAGACAAAGCAGACCTATCCGAGAAATAGCAGAAACCTTAGGAGTGGCCAAATCAACAATTTGGTACGTTCTTTGAAGGAAGGAATGCACTGAATTCTTTCCTTGTTGCAGGGGAAAAAAACCTTTCACAACATCTAACCAAGTCAAGGACACTCTGGAGGATGTAGGTCTATCGTTGTCAGAGTCTACAATCAAGAGACGCCTTCATGAATGTAAATACAGACCTCAAGATGCAAAGCACTGGTCACACTCAAGAACAGAAAGGCCAGATTAGTCTTCTAAAAGAAAGCCTGATCAGTTCTGATGCAAGAATCGGTCCTTTCAGAGACAGAAGAACTTTTTCAGATGGAAGAATCTGTGGTAGGAGGAGGTGGCTGTGATGGAGAGTGTACAGCAACCGGAACCACTTTTTTAACACATTTGCTCCAGTGTTGGAAAGCTGGATAAAGGCTTTGTTAAGACTTTCTGTTACGTCCATCTCCTCCTCAAAGCGTTTAGTGTTTTTAGTGTTGAATTTGCGTTGGATTTGTATATTTTAAATATTTACTGACGCTGCAGTTCGACTTTAAATCACGTAAACCAGTAAATAAAAGATACGCAACTGATTGTGGATTCTATTATTTTACAAATGATGTAATCATGTATATAATATAATATAATATAATATAATATAATATAATATAAACTAATATAAAATTGAATTAGTGATGAAGTAAACATACTCAGACTTCTGGACTGTATTCTGATGCAAGAAAGTTTTTCTTTTTTCTTGGCTAAGACTCGAGCAGAAAGTTGGCGATGGTGGAAAAGATGAATGAGACAGTAGAGGAGGAGGAGGAGGAGGAGGAGGAGGAGGAGGAGGTGCTGAGGAAGCTGTAATGAGCCGGAGTTTGGAAATGACCAGAGGCAGAACGCTGAGTCCGGCGTGTGGCATCAGCACGGCTCGGTGCTCAATTCTCATTACTATAAACGCGTTTCCTGTGCCGGCGTCACCACCCTGAAGAGGAGCGCCGTTAAATCATGATTAAAGAACACCGTTTAGGAGACAGAAGCCGGGCAACCTTGAGAAAGCATCCAAGCACAAAATATTCACGCTAGTGAATAGTGTGGGGGAAAAAGAAGACAGACACAAACCTTGCTATCAATCTCGCTGCTCCCCAGTGCAGTCTGGATGACGAAAAGCAGAGCGTCTGTCAGACCTTCACACTCCCTCATCCTCCTCCTCGCCTCCTCCCCGGCCGAGCTCACGTTCCTGAAAGACAGATATATATTCATTATTATCAGCACTAATATTAATATTATTATTAGTAGTAGATGTTAATTATTCTGTTGTTTATTAGTTTATTTAATAACAATTTCAAATAAGAATATTCATTAAGTAGTAATTAATTAATTAATCAATCAATTAATTAATTAAACAATAGTTTTTATTTCTATTTCTATATTTGTAGCATTTAGTTATTTATTTTTCCTGCTCTATTCTTCTTCTTCTTCTTCTTATTATTATTATTATTATTATTAGTGGTTGTAGTAGTTTACTTTACTTCTCAGGGAGAAGGGGATGGGGGGAATAAACAAATAGTTTGTTTGTTGTGGGTTTCTGGGTAAATAGTCGTCCAATATTAACCAATAGGAACATCTAGAATTTCCTTAGACGTGTGAGTTTTTTTTTTTATTAGCATTAGCGACTAGACATTTTCCCAAATACCTCATGGTAGGACTCCAACTAATGATTGTTGTGAAAATCAATGAATCTATTGATTTTCATCCATTCATTTGATTGTTTGGAAAACATTGAATTAAATAAAAGTTTCTTTCTGGCATTTTTATTCAACAAATAGTACTACAGAAATTTATCAGAAAATTTGTCATGGCATGAGAATATGATCAACCATTTCAAAAATATATATAATCTAAGTACATTTTGTGTGTGTAATTGATTCTGGAGCTTTAGAATTTTTTCAGTGCCTTGAATGAGGGAACTGACTCATTTCGGGTTCAACTGTTTTTGGGATTTACTTTTTTTTTTTTTAATTGACTCATTTTGGGATCGACTCTTTTTGGGATGGACTCATTTTGGAATTGTCTCTTTTTGCAACTGAGTCATTTTGGGATCAACTGTTTTGGGCATTGACTCATTTTGGAATTGACTCGTTTTGGTATCAACTATTTTTGGAATTGACTCCTTTTGGGAACGACTCTTTTTGCAGTTGTGTCATTTTAGGTTCGACTCTTGTGGATTGACTCATTTTGGGATCGACTCATTTTGCAAATGAGTCATGTTGGAATGGACTCTTTTTGGGATCGACTCATTTTGGGAACAACTCTTTTTACAGTTGTGTCATTTTGGGATTTTTTTCTTTTGGGGATTGTCTCTTTTTGCAATTGACTCATTTTGGGGTCGACTCATTTTGGAATTGACTCGATTTGGGATCAACTCTTTTTGCAATTGAGTAATTTGGGGTGGACTCTTTTTGGGTTTGACTCATCTTGGAATCAACTTTTTTGGAATTGACTCATTTTGGGAACGACTCTTTTTGCAGTTGTGTTATTTTTGGATCGACTCATTTTGCAATTGACTCGTTTTGGGATCAACTCTTTTTGCAATTGACTCATTTTGGGATAAATTTTTTTTGGGATGGACTCATTTATAAATCAACTCCCAGAATTGTCAAAGTGAACCTAAAGCAGGTCGGCGACTTTGATGACTTTCCTTACGACATATATTAAAAATATCCACGGACAAAAGGTTAAGAAAATTAAACAACGCAGCATCAACACATACTGAGTCAGTAAAACAGTTCATAACCTCCTTTTCCTTTTTCTCCTTCTTCTTATTAAAAATTAAAGTGGTATAAGAGAAATCAGAGTGTGCTGTTACAGGTAAATATTCCGCGGTGGTATCAGGAGCTCTGCCTCATCACACAACCTTGGATTGATTATTTACATACAACACCATGACACGCAGCGTTTTATTCCGCACACGGTCTTGACTAAAAGAACAAAAGCAGCGTTATAAACCAGTGGCGTATTTCTGCCTCGTTTTCCCCCCATCCGCTGAAAATAACAGCAAATCAAAATCATATTGCAGATTCCAAAACGGTTCTTCATGTCACTGCAGCACGCAAGATTAGAGCTTGACTAATAGCTCTCGGCTGCCCGGTCGAGAGAAATCACACACTCACACACACACACACACACACACAGACAGTGAATTCCTGCAGCAGCAGCTCGTCCAAACCCTCCAATATTCATCTCCCATGGCTCGGAATGAGAGACGCCACAAGACGCTCGTGTCTAATCTGCATTCTCTTCACTCAGCCCGGTCCAAATCGATTGCTACATTTCATTTTGTGCAATCGGTAGAACGACAAGGAAACCAAATGACGACATTTGCGCTCAGAGAAGCTTCTCTTTCCAACACATTAACTTGGCAAAGGCTTTAGAGCTGTGTCATTTAGCTGGCGCTGATAATCACAACAAACTCCACTATTTATTCATGTTCCAGCTTTGCCATATTGACTTATTAAATATTCACCACGGCTGGCCGAGACGCCCGCTGATTCACTAACTAACTTTAAATATATATGAGAGGCGTCTTGAAAAACACGTTCACTCTGTAACATTCTGGAGGCTGGAGGGAAAACTAAACAGATCACATGCTGCATCATGGCACAAGAAGCTCTTTGCTTGTACATATCGTGTAAAAATACATAAATAATTAATTAAATAAATTTTAAAAAACCAACCACCCAGAAAATAATTATTTTCCTAAAACAGCATGTCCCAAAGTGTTTAATTCCTCTTAAATGTTAGGAATGTGACAACTATTACAATTTATATTTATTAATGAATGACACATAATACTTTTTATCCATTTACAGCCGCATTTGATCCATATGATCTTTTTTTCATAGTCTTGAAGTTTATAAGACAAAATAAAACACAGCTTGTCATATTGTCCTGAAGATGTCAGAAAAGTTAGCTTTATCTCCAAAATGTTACAAAGCCCTGACACTGGAGACTCCTTCCATAAATGTTGCATTTATTAATAAACATCTCCTTATAGAAAACCTATTCAATTTTTATATTTTTAATTCCTGTACAAGTCTCAGTGAATGAGCTGTTACTATAGAAACGATAACATAATAATATAAACCTGCGCTACTGTCAGAGCTACTGCTGTGGAAAATTAATCAACGCCTTCTGACCAATCAGAATCCAGGATTCAGCAGCACTGTGGTTTACATGCAATTGTTATAAAAGTCATAAACATGTCCCACCTATTGATCAGAGGAAAAAGACGTTTAAGACGTTCATGTTGTTTGTATTAAAAGCTGCATTGCACTGAGTTCTAAAGCTTCATCCGCAGCGTTATTGATGCTCATCATCTTAGCGCTGTGGTTTGGTCTCCATCCCCAGGTTCTGAGGAGCTGCTCAGGAACCGAGCGCTTATTGATACTCGTTTCTGGTATATAATATATCGCACTCTGGGTAATGTGTAACGAGCCTCTGATTGAAGGCGAAGATCAATTTGCGTTCCTCTCGCTTTGACTGGAGGCTCTGAAATTTTCTCAGTTCTATACAATTTAGGTGTGAGACAGGACAGCAACGAATCCAAACATCTGGCACAAATCGTTCCTTGGATCTTATAGTCCACGTGGTCCGACGTTTCTTAAATTCCTTATATTGTTAGTTACAACTTCTCCTTAAATGTGTATAGGGACATTACGAAGAAAAATAAAGCTATTGCAGAGATTGTTGGTGCCTCTGGTTAATGTATGTGTGTGTGTGTGTGTGTGTGTGTGTGTGCGTGTGTGTGTGTGTGTGTGTGTGTGTGCGTGTGTGTGTGTGTGTGTGTGTACACGCAATAATTAATGAGTAACAGGGTTCTTTTTGATCATGTATGATAAAAAATAAATAAGTAAGTGAGAAAACTACAGATTGGAGGTTGAGAGAGATAGAGAGAGAGAGGAGTGAAAAGAGACTGAATGATAGGACAGAAAGACAAAAAGAGAAAGAAAGAGAGATGGGGGGGGTGGAAAGAGACTGAAGGATAGGACAGAAAGACAAAAAGAGAAAGAAAGAGAGACAGAGAGAGGGGGGGTGGAAAGAGACTGAAGGATGGGACAGACAGACAAAAAGAGAAAGAAAGAGAGACAGAGAGAGAGAATTTATTTTCCACTGTATTGTTGAATGTACGTACATTTGCTTCTATTTATTATTTTCTGTAGTTATTTTATAATTTGTTCCGAAAGTCTGTATCCAAGCTGCAGCAATACAAATGTTAATATTTGTCATGTGAATAAAACAAACTTTTGACTTTGGCTTATGACTTATGAGAGAGAGAGAGGGAGAGAGAGAGAGAGAGTTCTTTTACAGGACATACTAATAGGACAATCAAAGCCCCTTCACACGTGACTATCTGTCAGTCTCTGTGACGGTCAGCGAAGCGTTCTGACATACATCCAAAAACACTGACTCTGCAGCTGGCAGAGGGCGAGTCCTCCTCACTCCGAGCTCAAACTGTGAGAAATCGCATACCAAAGCTCTGCCACATGGGAAAACAGCTAATCAGAGGTTATGCTAATGTGCATCAGGTGCTGCAGAGAGCTTTGTGCATGTCACACCTGGCTTCCCTCCATGTAATAACACACTAACACAATAACAGTGCTCCTGAAGGCATCGGGGAAACACAAACGCCGAGCACTTACCGTTCATAAAGTCTGAGAGCGAGACAAGCCAAGAGCCAAGGTACGAGGGAACCGTAAACTCGGCTGCTTTGGACACAAACCAGGTCTGAAATGTACCGTGTGTTTTGGGGATAAAATCCGACAGCAACATCAAGAGCTGATTTTAGTGTGTCACTTTGCACACAAATACTATCATACAACACAATATTTAGCCTTTTTTTAAAAAATAAATAAAATAAAATACGCTATATCTGAAAATCCCACTTAATAGATCAAATGAATTCAATTAGCATGTCTATTATACTGTAAACTACTATACATTTATTCAATAATAGATCATTGAAAAAAAAAATTATATTCGTAAATAATAATATGGAGGGTTTGAAATGACTTTTGTAGCTCAACGACTCATGCCATGATGTATTTTCACAAATTAAAACATCCAAAAGACATACAATAGCTGCAGAAAAACAAACAAACAAACAAACAAACAAACAAATAATTAAATAAACCACACAAACATATATGGTATATGTATCATTTTCTTGACAAAACAGTGAATCAGTATATTAGACTTTATCCAGATGTTCATAACCAGACCATAATTTTCATAATTTTATTTTATAAAATAAATAGAAAAAAAATAGAAACACCCTCCAGCACTCTTACTACTGCAAAGAATGTAAATGATGCATCATTAGCCTTAAACACACACACACACACACACACACAACTCGACGCCGACCCCAGTACCGGTGACGCCTTCTCCGCCAACAAGTCTAGTCCTTCTTGTTACTAACGTGTTCAACCTAAAGATCGTTAAAATACACTCCGAACAGTAAGGAAGCTGTTGAAGAAAAACAAATCTCAGACATTTGACCTTGCTTTGACCTTGACCCTGTTCGGATCAATTCCAAAATCTAAAATCAGATCATCTGCGGCTTACACCGATCATTCCATATCAATCCTATAAGCATTCAAGCTCTCGTTCTTGAGATCTAAATCGCGCTAACGAGCAGCTCGGACAGACGCCCAGAAGGACCGACGGACGACCTGAAAACATCTTTCCTCCACCACCTAGTGGCTGAGATTATAGTAAATATAAATATCCAGGCTTTCCGAGGTTCATTTCATACTCTTCTTAGAGGTACTTCTGGAGAAGCATTAACCAGGGATTAGTGTGATAGCCTGTTCTGTGAAATGCAGACGCAAAGCAAATGAAATATTTCCAGCCATTAAACGAGTGAACCTTCCATTCAAAGGCGCACGCGGAATATCTCAGTCGAGGGAAAGAGAAGACGAATTGGGGTTGGAGCTGTTCGGAAACAGAGCCTGGATGTTCCTTAAGCTGGAACTTCACAAGCATCAATTAAAGTAGTATAGATATGAGTGAAAGAGAAAACTATAGAGCTCAGGTGTATCAGGTGTGATAGAGTGGTTTAGTGGTTTAGCACGTTCGCCTCACACCGCCAGGGTCGGGGGTTCGATTCACGCCGCGGCCCTGTGTGTGTGGAGTTTGCATGTTCTCCCCATGCTGCGGGGGTTTCCTCCAGGTACTCAGGTTTCCTCCCCTAGTCCAACGACATGCATGGTAGGCTGATTGGCATGTCCAAAGTGTCTGTAGTGTATGAATGGGTGTGTGAATGTGTATGTGATTGTGCCCTGTGCTGGATTGGCACCCTGTCAGGGTGCCACCAAGGGTGTACCCCGCCTTGTGCCCCATGCTTCCTGGGATAGGCTCCAGGTTCAGATAAGCGATATAGAAGATGGATGGATGGAAAAAAGAGCAATGGTTCATTGTGCGACGTCGCATTATTTCTCACAGCTACCTGCCTATCACGACTCGGCAATTAAACCGCAGCAGGTGCTATATACCCAACCATCATTATGATGGAATACCACTCTTTTGACAGGGTCTACCCAATAACTGAGCGCCCTCTGCCAATATTCCGAAACGATAAAATGATTGAATAAATGTGCAGGGGGAGAGCGTGGGCCAGCCAGCTTTGCGCTGACAAAGCAGAACACCGAGCGAGTCGCACTTGACACCTTTCATAAAGCACTTCAGGCTTGTCGAGAGCAAAAATATGCAAGCTAATACAGGAAAAGAGCTGATAATCTCCTAGCGTCCGGGTGTGTACGCATGCTTACAGGGGCAGATATCACGCAACGGTGTTAATGCTGATCAGAACCGGAGCCAAAAAGTCACCGTGACGAGTCCGACATGCCGGATCAGAGGCTCTAGAAAGGTGTTGGCTAATTTTCGACGGTTAATGAGGCACTTAGCTTTTACTGCTTATTCGTGCTATTTATTTTCCGTCACTTTCAATAAACTCCATCTAATCAATTAACATCCTTTGTTCGCTAATTACTTATCGAACACAGTTTAAACACACCTTGAAATCCGTATCCTTTTCTTTTAAACAAGGAAACCTTTTTTTTTCTTTGTTATTTACAAGGTTTTTTTTTAAATAGTCACCAGGGACTCATTTAGGTCTGCAGTTGTAAACAAATAAGGGTTTTGGGCTAAGAGATTTATTATGTGCACACTTCACTGGTTTTCTTCTCTGTCCCAACAGTTAACACATAAATCCCGGGCCAACGGTTTTCAGTTAACTGTAAAAAAACGCAGACTGACATCTTAGCAGATGGCCAGTTTTATAAGCGAGTGGTTTTAGAGGAAGATCCATCACAAGCAGCCATTTGACTGTGAAAAAGGACACCAGTGAGATACCTGCCTGCCAAACATTCGGCTCCGTGTCAGTCGGCATGCTTGGAATGCTGATAAGCGAGATCTCTCGCTAGCTCGACTCGGGGGGTTCAGAGAGGTAAACATGCTTATTTGGACTGCTGGGGAACCCTGATTATCAGGAGAGCGCGGCAGCTGTTCTCCCAGCACCTGCTCTTACTGAAGGCAAATTACCTGTTCTACGTGAAGAGCTGCTCTCCTAAGACTATTTTCCTTCGCTTCATTTGTATTTGAATTTAATTCCACATCAATGTCACTTTCAGTTTCTGAGGCATTACCATTTACTCAGACGCACATGCAGTGGAAGGCCTTACAGCCAGAACAGCATGCAATCAACAGCCAGCAAATTCCTTTTAAAATTCCTTTTCTGGTCTAGTCTAGTTCCGTCTATGGAAATCTAGTTTAATCTAAATTATTCCCGTCCAAGCAAGCGTAATCTAGTACAGTGCACGCAAATACAGTCCAATCCAGTCAATTCCAATCCCATCCAGTCAAGTTCAGCCCAGTCCAATCCAGTCGAGTCCAGTCCAACCTAATCTAGGCTAATTTACTCTAGACTAGACCAAGCAAACCCAGTCCAATCCAAGATAATGCAATCTAGTTTAGTCCAGTACAAGTTAATATAGTCTAGTCTATGCCATTACAAGCAAACCCAATCCAATCCAAGCTAATAGAGTTGAGTCTAGTCCAGTACAAGCTAATCTAGGCTAATGTACTCTAGTCTAGACCAAGCAAACCCAGTCCAATCCAAGCTAGCAGTTTTGTTATTTTGTAGTTTTTATCAGGTCTGACCCTCAAAATAGTTGAGGGATCAGACTTTCCCTTTTATGAAGTTTATGATTTGGCCAGTGTGCCTGTTGCACCGAGATTTTTTGTTGTTGAGAAATGTAGCGTCATGGTTTGTGGGCTCTGCTTGGTTTGCTAATTGTGACACATAAACACAGCGGTCCTCGCGCAACGATCTCCAGTGATCTATCATCACTAGAGCTTTCACTGAATACCAGGCATCCTTGTTAGACTTTTTGGGCGGTATGTACTGTATATCGAGTGGCTGTTGCACCACTGTGTATTCTCTGACTGAGATGGAAATCAATCGAGCTGTTATGAACCTACAATTCCATTCGAAATAAATATCCCCTCAAGGAACAATGCTAAAAAGACCAGCGTTTCGTAATATTCAGCCATAATGGATTTTTCCCAGAAAAATACATGGTAGTACAGATGGACCTTTCTCCTTCAGCTAAGTGACAAACTCTGTACATCTTCACAAAGCTCATCTCAGCTACCACTGACGGAGCCATTCATCAAAGCATTCGGCTTCCCGAAGCGTACCTCCCTATACTTACTGGCGCTCGGGTGTGTACTCTGTGCTCCTATCAGGTGACATGCCACCTCTCCTGAAAAAAAAAAATAATTCAACTAACCACAGGGTAAAGTCTAAACCTTACACAGATCTCTGAGATGGGTGCCGATAGATACCGACATGTTCCTCTATGTTCCTACGTGCTTTCTTATCACCTGAAGTGCTTTCTGAGATATTTGACAAGAGTAAATTGAGGGTATTTTTTCCTTTCCCCCACAGCTTCTGAGACCTTCTCCTTGAGCATGGAGGATGCTGGGATGACTTTTTTTTCTCGGTAGGATTCTGTTTTATGCCTGTGAAAATGTGGTTTTATTAGACATACCTTTCCTCCAAGGAGACCTGGACCATTTTTAAGACATTTGATTTCTGCTGGTGGAAGTGATTTAGTAAAGGAAGAGCATCAAATTCCCACCGGGATGGCGCTCAATTCTGAAAAGCGCTGCTTCATTGCTTTTCCAGGGGCTTGCCTGTGCGCTCTCCGGCTGAGTGAGAGACACTGTGACAAATCTTCAGTGGTGGAATTGAGACGTTTCGGGAAAGACATCTCATAGGCTGCAAATTAGGACATAAGCGTTGCGGAGATTTCACAAAAACCTAGTCAAAGTGCAGTACCACGTGGTGATGTGAACATTAGGTCACTATAAGCAGGGATCGTCCTTGCTGTGCTGCAGAACTAAAAGACCAGGGGGTGGAGCTTGATCTGGTCTAACTCCTCATATAAGCCCTAACCCTAACCAATGAGATGCTGAGATGCTCTACAGCACATATTAATGCAGCCTGAACAAACAAAGACCATAAACGTACGCCGTTGCGTGATGTATTAATAGCGCTCGATCATTCATCCTTAGTAACTGCCTGGTCAGGGTCACGTTGGTTTAAATAATTAGCCAAGTAGCTTGTTTAGCCTATATTTTGGGAAATTAAGCCAGATAAATATCGCAGGCAGGTACAAATAATCAAACACATTTCTGGCAAATCTTTTATTCTCCCAGTGTGTTCAAAATAAGTGAATAGAAGTTCAAGTTCAAACCACGCCCACTCTGTGTTTGAACCCAGACACCGATATGGCTATTCGGCGCACTAAATAGACACAGCTACAGATAGAGCGGTCTTAGCAGGCAGCATTATACGCAAACGCTGAATCCGTACATGACCTGAATGACTTCCTGCCTACACATTATATATTATTCAAGTTACTGGCAAGAAATTACACAACAAATTTTTCTTTGAAGAATAAGAATTGAATTTCAGCCACAGGATTGTTTCTCAGCTACACAAAAACGGCAGTAATTACCTGCACGTAGCGCACCTTTGAAGGAGCTCGTGTTTGGAGACAAGGCGATGCGTCATCTCACTCCAGAGGGCAATTTACAGCATGGCTTTGTGTTTAGAGAAAATAAACTCCTGAAAGTCTGCATATGTGTGTGTGTGCGTGTGTATGGAAATGTCTCTATCGACAAGATTGCTCTTCTCACGCAATGAGCCAGAAGAAAGGGTGAAGTAAAGTCTCATTTTCACCGGCAAATTGAAGACATATTTGTAAAATCCCACATCTAAAAATGAACTCTCATTCCTTTGGTGAATCTCAGCAGAATTTCTGAAGCCAAACAAAGGGGCGCGATAAGCTCCGTAGACGTTCGTTTAGTAGAGTTGCTATGGAGACAAGGTGGAATGAAGGCCTCACCGAGAGTAATATTGAGCCCCGGAGAATTACGGCTTCGTCCGTGTTATTTTTTACCCGACTCGCAACCACGGAGCCCGTACATAAATCATCACACGGCAGAAATTATGCGTGATCATTAGGTGTTGTTATACTGTATAAATCATACATTTGTAGCACATGTTCTCCATGGTGTTGGGGGGGGGGGGGTAATGGGGGTAAAGACTGTAAATATTACCTGGTCAGGTGGAGCTGATTAATTTTGTATAACTTTTTTTTTTTTTTCGATTAACAATTGCAGTTTAACAGGAGTTTCCAGTTCCGGACCATTTTGCTCCTAAGAAGAGTCAGACTGAAGGTTTTATCTATACCGCAGGAAAGTTTTAGTAATGTTCTTTGATCAACACTCTGACAATGTTGGAAAGCAAATCAATATTACAGGCGATTATTTTTAACGTTACAATCTGGGACGTTACGGGTCACGATCTAACGTTCTCAGAACGTCTTAATTTCGATACTGATTGATTACTTCTGGGTTCCTCCAGTGAAAAAAACATTTAATCTAGGCTTTGAGCGCATCCGTGTCTATACTCTTCTAAAGAAATCGACTTTTTCCAAGAGTTCTTTGAGCGGTTATTGGTTGCAACCAAGAATTTTTTTCGGTGCTAGATGAACTATTTCTGTCAGGTTATTTTCCATCCATCCATCCATCCATCTTCTATACCGCTTATCCTTTTCAGGGTCGAGGGGAAACCTGGAGTCTATCCCAGGGAGCATGGGGCACAAGGCGGGGTACACCCTGGACAGGGTGCCAATCCATCGCAGGGCACACTCACATACACACTCACACATTTATACACTACGGACACTTTGTACACGCCAGTCAGCCTACCATGCATGTGTTTGGACTGGTGGAGGAAACCGGAGTACCTGGAGGAAACCCCCGCAGCATGGGGAGAACATGCAAACTCCACACACACAGGGCCACGGTGGGAATCGAACCCTCGACCCTGGAGGCGAACGTGCTAACCACTACGCCATCGTGCGCCTGTTAGGTTATTTTATTTACTTATTTTTTTACAGACACAGCTTTCAGTCTTAGAAGTGAATGTGAAAAAAAATGCAAACTTCATACCTTCAATTGTTGTTTGCTTCGTCCCTTTGAGGGAAATCTTAACGGTCACAACAGAAAGTTTCCTTTTTAGAAAGTGGTTCCAAAGAGAACCCGAAATATAGAGCTAGGATCAGTAACCACAACACAGGAACCTTGAGAAATCCTTTTTTTCTTCATTTGTTCTTATCTGTTTGGTAAAAATCTGCATTTCAAAGTGAAACTCAAGCATTAACGGTGCAGCTTGTTGATACCGGTTCCTACATGGAACCATAGTCTCGAAAGCAACCCTATCAAGACTGCTAAAAGAAGAAGAAGAAGAAGAAGAAGAAGAAGCAAGAGTGATGCCTGTCCTCCGGTGACTACACTGAGTGAAAATGCTGTTACGTCGTGTCTAAAAGCTGACTCACACACATAAAAGCATGCAGTCACACCGATAAACACGCTGTCAGGCTTCAGAGACGGTTTGAAGTCAAAATCTCGCATGCAGGAAAAAGTTCCTCATATCGGGATAAGAGAAAAAATTCCAGTGCTCTGCGGATGAACTTAAAAATCAAGCTGCTACTGGAGGTACGCTTGGTGAAAAAAAACTTTTAAGCTGTTTATCTTGGAAAAAAAGAAAAGAAAATAAAGCTACTATTAGCTACTGATACACGTTAATGCACACACAGAGTTCTCAAATGAATACATTTCTGCCCACATTTACATATTTATATATTAATTAATGCTAATTTTCATCAACGAGCCCAAAAACGTCTGACGTCAAGAAACGCCGAACGATAAAAACAAAACACAGAGATACACAAATCCGACAAAATGCATCACGCTCGCGTTGTTCTCCAAAATATTAATGAAAAAACAAACAAACGAACACACAAACAAAAAAAAAGCTGGATTTTTTCCACCATTACAAATGCCCGTAGTTACTATGTTATGTATATATGCGGTTTGGGACATGGCGACAGACCTGTCGTCATGGTAACCGTGGCTAGTAATCATAGCTGCTACAATTTGTAAAAGCTCAGCTAGCTAGCATCATGCCAACTTTTCTTTTCTCAATAACTATTTCTCGATAATAATGCATTTCAACATTTATGTAAAAAAAAGAAAACAAAAGCCACAATATATCGTTTGTTAGCACGAGTGTTACTGCATTAATGTCACATCATGTGAAGCTGAAAGAATTATTATTAGTAGTAGTAGTAGTATTATCGGTGCGTATTCAGACTAATTTGAATAATATTCACCAAATGTTTTTATAATTAAAGCTACATTTTATAATTATGATGCATTACGAAGTATTTTTCAGTGTAGTGGTAAAAAAGGCCGTGCCCACTTTGGGTTTGAATCCAAACAGAGATACAGTTAGAGATATGTGGAGAACTAAATACTAATAACTAATAAGACGTAACCTCACTGACCTCAGGCAGCCGGTGGCGTTGCGCAGGACGAGTGATGTGTGCATCTGCAGCTTGCGGTCCTCCTGATGCGGCGAGACGTCCCAGGCGGACAGGGGGATGATCACGGTGTTGGTCAGGACAGCCAGAGCATCCTGGATGATGGGCATCTTCAGGGCGTCGCATGACGAAAGGTTCCATAACACACCTGGGACAGAGACACATATGCGGACTCAGTACACGGATGAACTCCGGGAACTAGCAGGAAGTTTAGGAAGATGGTGCAATCAGAACAACAGTAGCTGTTACCATCAGCACAAAACGCTTGGGCTGATGCAACTGTTAGAGAAGGCAAGGTATGCTGGGGTTTTTAAAAAATATATATTGAACATGACAGTTTAGAGTTTCAGTTTCCCCCCCAAAATTAAATAAATAAAATGACCTCTTATGATAAATGTAGGTTATAATCCAAGACATAACCAATCATCCACAGATTCTCAAAAATGGAGACTGGTTTTTTTGAAAGATTAAAAAAAAAACATTGGGTGGAAAAAGGTGACACGCCCACTTTGTTCTCTCTTTCTCTCTGTCTTTCTGTGTCTCTCTCTCTCTCTGTCTCTCTCTCTCTGTGTCTCTCTCTCTGTCTCTCTCTCTTTCTCTCTGTCTCTCTCTGTGTCTCTCTCTGTCTCTCTTTCTCTCAGTGTCTCTCTCTCTGTCTCTTTCTCTGTCTCTCTCTGTGTGTCTCTCTCTCTCTGTGTCTCTCTCTCTGTGTCTCTCTCTCTGTGTCTCTCTCTGTCTCCCTTTCTCTCTCTCTCGGTCTCTTTCTCTCTCTCTCTCTCTCTCTCTGTCTCTTTCTCTGTCTCTCTCTGTGTGTCTCTCTCTCTCTGTGTGTCTCTCTCTGTGTGTCTCTCTCTGTCTCTCTTTCTCTCTCTCTCGGTCTCTTTCTCTCTCTCTCTCTCTCTCTCTCTCTGTCTCTCTTTCTCTGTGTGTGTCTCTCTCTGTCTCTCTCTCTGTCTCTCTCTGTGTCTCTCTTTAGCTCTGTCTCTCTCTCTATCTCAGTCTCTCTCTCTGTCTCTCTCTGAAGCGGAGTTACCCTTAGCACCCAGTAGTTGATTATTTTACTAATACAGCATGACGCAGAGCACTTTATTCCTCTTATATGAGCAGATTATATTTCAGCACTTTATTTCTGAAGAGACACCTGAAACAGACACGCAGAGGTAAAGTTATTGGAAATAAGCTTCTGTCCCATTCAGTGTTTAGTGGCCAGATTCGAACTGTAATAATGTTCATGTTAATTCGACAGACGGACATCTTAAGAACAAGTTTTGATGATTTTTTAAGCAAATAAGTAAATGAACAAATAAAGCCCGAACTGTATTTGCTAATTATCCAGTAACGACACTGAAAAACGCACGCTGTAGAGTCTTAATTAAAGGGACGAGGAATCAAAAGCTTAGGAGTTTAAGAGGTAAAAAAAAACTAAGAAAATTCAGTGGAAGACTGCATTGTTTTCTAAAAAAAAAAAAAAAAAATGAATAAAAAAATAAAAAACCAGGTGCAATTGATGGAGGTTTAGTAGAGATTTTATTTGTTATCTTTGGTGTTTTGTAGCTTGTTTGTGATCCTGTGCATAGGCCTCACCGCTCAGTGAGAAAACTCGCAGCTTATTTGGACACCAGCTACGTAGCGACCTTCCAAACTCACTAATTACTGCGACTTTTTCTTTCAGGCTCTGAAATAAATAAATAAATAAATACAATCATTTAAAAAAAAAAGAAAAGAAAAGAAGAAAATGATCAGGGAAGCAGGGGTGCTGTACTGTCACAGATGCACAGGAGTTATTTTCATTCCTCCCCAAGGCGAGAGATGTGAAAGTCTGGCTTTTTAACAGTAACGTCTGTGCACTATGTAGTCGGGAGTTATGATTTAAAAAGTAGAAATAAATTGGCACTTGCCAATATTCACTGTCAAATCAAACCTAACACCATCAGTGATTCATCGAGTGTGAAAAAACAACGCCGCTGGCAGAAAAACACACACCGTGTTGTGCTCTACACGCTGCTACTGCAACCCAGAAGAAGGAAACGCTCAAGTTCAAACATCTGCACAGTTCAAACATCTGCACAGTTCATCAACGCATAATATTTTGCCTTGTTCCAGATATTAATGTATAATCAGAATGAGAAATCAGTGAGACAGTCCAGCTTATTACGTGAGGAATAAAACACATGTAATCAGTGATATGGTGACGTTTTCTGTAAGGAAGGGGTCTCCAGTGTCAAGACGTTGTTAGAGTCAGAGGTAAAAACTGTAACTTTAAGCTTTATGACATCTTCAGGACAGAGAAGTTTACGTTCTTGCGGTTTCTCTGTTTTTTGGTCTTCTTAACTGAGAGAGAGAGAGAGAGAGAGAGAGAGAGAGAGAGTGAGAGAGAAAGAGGCAGAGAGAAAAAAGAGAGAGAGAGAAAGAGAGAGAGAAAGAATGAGAGAGAAAGAGAGAGAGTGAGAAAGAAAGAAAGAAAGAGAGAGTGAGAGAGAGTGAGAGAGAAAGAGAGAAAGAGAGAGTGTGAGAGAGAGAGAAAGAAAGAGAGAGTGAGATATAAAGAGAAAGAAAGAGAGAGAGAGTGAGAGAGAGAGAGAAAGAAAGAGAGAGAAAGAGAGAGAGAGTGAGAGAGAAAGAGAGAAAGAAAGAGAGAGTGTGTGTGAGAGAGAGAGAGAGAGAGAGAGAGAGAGAGAGAAGAGGTAGGTGAGGGAACGACTGTTTACGGCTGCTATAGCATAAGCGAGAACAGGAACTGACTTGTTTCAGAAACCTGACATTAAATGTAACTATAAATGGATAAAACATACAACGCATCATTCATCGTCGGCAGATTGCTTTCGTAGACGGCATGCGATGAAGCAGTGCATTACTGTTACCATTTCCATGTGTTTTATTCCTCTTATACCACAGCAATATCCCAACGCTAACAATTTCATTCATCACTCATCACACTTTTTATCCATTTATAGTTACATCTAATTTCCATTTCTCCCTTACGTTAAAGTTAAGGCTTTACCTTTAACAAATTGTTAAAATTTTATTTTTATGACTATTGAATAATAATTTTAATTTATATATATACATATATTTTTGTTTGCCAAATTGGGTGATAAATGCAGACGTTCCTCTTTTTTTCTGCACTTTTAAAATCTCTCTCTCTCTCTCTCTCTCTCTCTCTCTCTCTCTGTCTGTCTGTCTGTCTGTCTGTGCACTTGAAGCACCCACTCTTACATGAGTCATAGAGATGAGGGCAAGGAGGCTGTAGGACTGATGAAGATGACCTTGGCAGCTCACCCTCACACACAATCACACACTCGCGCACACTCACACGCACACTCACAGGCACACACTTTAATCCCACTTGCTGGGAAATTGCCCCTGCCTGATTGCAGTTGCCGGTAGAAAGACCTTATTTTTTTGCGTTCTTGCTGGTGATGAGTTTGTGAATAAGGGACGTTAGACACAACACACAGCACGACTCCACACAGGGAGGCCATGATGTTTTTTTTGTCTGTAAAGAAACCACCAAGAACGACATTTTTATTCCGAGCTCTGATGGACTGATTTCACAATATGATAAATCTATACAGCACAATAACTATTTTCAGTGTCTGAGAACAACTTTTGGCGTTAAATTACATTTACGGTATTTGGCAGACGCACTCATCCAGAGCGACTTACATTTATCTCATTCATACATCTGAGCAATTGAGTTTGAAGGGCCTTGCTCAAGGGCCCAAAGACTGGCAGCTTGGCAGTGCTGGGGTTTATACTCACGACCTTCTGAACAGTAGACCAACATCTTAAGCACTGAACTACCGCTGTGCTGGTACAATGAAATACAACGAAATTGCAGAAATCTGATTTAATCAGTAAGAGGATTATTCTCAGCCTGTTGTGGTTCTGGAGTTCTCTAAAGTAGGTCACAGTGTTTAACAAACCAGGTATTATATCTGTATATAGTCACACATGTCTATTCACAAGTCTAATTACCCTTCATATTGTGTCACTGTGTGAAATTTTGGTCACCCTGTGCATTAAACACCATTTTATATTTACATACAACAACAGTTAAGGTGTATTCAGTTCACTGTGAAATACAGACTTGAGTCTGAGACTTAAACTTGAGCTGACTTGAGCTTATGAGACTTGGCAATAGTGTCCAAATTTCACGTCAACATTGAGACTTTGATGTACATGAGGACCACACTTGACGAGTTTATGAGACTTGGAATTTAAAGACTAAAGACTTGGACCTGAGACTTAGACTTAAACTTACGTGACTTGAAATTTAAACTTGAGACTTACATGGACTTCATAATTCAACTTGACTTGAGACTTGGCCCAAAAATTCAAGCTCAAGTGCAAGTTAAGCCTTTGACTTAGACTTCAGGACTCACCTTGATGTGAACTTATGAGACTTGGACTGGCAGTCTCAACTTTTACTTGAAAGATGACTTAATTCAACTTGAATTAAACTTGGGAGACTGGGGGAAAAAAGTCTCAAATCCAAGTCTTGACCAAGACTTGGACTTGAGACTTAGACTTGAGATGTAACTTGGACTTGAGGACTCAACTTATGAAACTAGAGACTCAATTTGGATTTGAACTTGCTGCTTGAACTTGAGTGGAACTTAGAAAACATAGCAATAAATGTCTCAAATCCAAATCTCAAGCTAAGATCCAAGTAAAGTATTCATCTTGGACTTAAGGACTAAACCTAACTTACGAGAGTTGGACTTGAGATTTGAACTTCAGGACTCAGATTCAACTTATAAGAGTTGGACTTGGAGCTTCAACTTGGAGTTGAGATTGAGACTTAGACTAAGACTCAACTTAGAACTTATAAAACAATGGCAATAAAAGTTTCAGGTCCAAGTCGCAAGCTCAAGTCCAAGTAAAGTCTTGAAATTTGACTTTGACTTGAGCTTATGACAGTTTGAATTATGACTTGACTTGAACTTGAGGATTCAACTTAAACTTATGAGACCAGGGCTTTAAAAATAAACTTGACAACTGAACTTGGACTTGAGCTTGAGACTTAAACTTGATACTTGACAACTCAACATTGGAGCCTGGGCAATAAAAGTCTCAAATACAAGTCTTAAGCTTAAGTCCAAGTACATTATCTGACCTGGACATGAACTTGGAAATGAGGCTTGGACTTGACTTAAACTTATGAGATAAGAATTTCAGGATTTGACTTGGACTTGAGCTTGAGACTGGGACTTGAATTGAGCTTATGAGCTTTGGATTGGAAATTGCTTCCTTGAAAGACCCTGAGACCCTGCTGAGGACTTCAGGCTTGAGTAGCAGTTGAGGTACTTTGGACTTGGACTTGAAGGTAAGCGACTTGACTACATTACTGAACAACAAATGTATTTTTAATGTTTTAAAAGTGAAATCTATCAGCGTATTTCGTCCCATTTTGCGACAGGACACGTACACACACGGCAGTGCTCAACATTTTACGGCGAACAAGAGAGCACAGCTGTGTCCCAAACCTCATACTTGCCTACTATAAGCCTGTAGTGGGGAAAAATACATGTATCTCGGCTACTATATAGATGGTAAGTACGCAGTTTGGGACGCAGCCCACGGCTTCAAGCAGTCTATTTACATGTACAGCATGACAAATAATTAACTGCACTTAAAGTGCTCGTAAAAAAAATGAAATAAAAACACCCAAAACTGTATACGGTACCATAACAAAGACGAACTGTATGTTGATACGTGAAATTCTGGAGGGACGTCGGAAGGCGTGGCACGGTGACGTAATGACTTGTGCCGTTAATCTAATTATGTTCTATAGCATGTAAAACGGGTACATGAAAGGAGTATTCTAAAAGCGACTCATGTAAACACCTTAATCACAATATTTTCTTATTCAGAATAAGGTCAATAATTAGATTACTGCTGTTCATGTAAACGTAGACAATGAATAAAAGAAAGCAGTTTGAGAAATAAACACTCGACTGTGGAATAAAGAGCCTCTAATCGACGAGTGCGAGATTGTGAACGAGTGAGAGACCTTACTCTAAGTACTCTAAGTGGCGATAATCACACCTCATGGCTGCAGAGAAGCACAGAGCCTCGTGACAAATTCGAGGTTTAATGAGGATGTCTCCGATTTGCAGACCAACTGGCGGCTCTTTGACCGTCTGCATACAGAATAGGCTAAAATGAGTGCATTCATCTAACACCAGTGGCAGCTCACCACTTTACGGCGGCCATGTTTTATTAAGTGCACATGCTCATGCTCATCCTGCTGCAGAATATTTTGTTGTTGCCTTTTATTGCCTTATTCAGGAAATGGATTGTAGGAGAGGGAAACGAGGGCGTGCATTTTTCATGACTAAAGCTGTTAAGTGATTCGTTTAGAAAACCCTGGAATTCATAATGCATTCTTTCAAACGAACAATGAACACGAATTCAACAGGGTCACAAATCAAGAACGTTTCGAGTGAGTCATCGTTTTGAATCATTCTGAATAAGAACGGTTCAGGACTTATATTCACGGGAGCCGGCCACGTGTGAGGAGGAGTTGGGATGATGCAAGACCAGGTTCTCTCCCTTTCTGTGCAAAGTGATGGCCATGATGATCTTTTTTATTTTAATTAAACATCTTAGTAACATTTCAACAAATTCATTTTCAAAAGCACACTTTAAAAACAAAGCAAAACATTTTGGTAAATCAATCATTGTGTTTCCTTTGTGAAGGAACACTTTGGTTATTTAAGCTTTGTTAGCTTCCTGAAGCAGATCTACTTGGAAACTTTTCTGAAAGGTACACCCGATGTAGTATGGTTCTACACAGAACCTTTAACAGTTCCCGCCTAGAATCAAACTGTTAAACCCTTAAGTGTTCTAGACTTGAGTTTTAATGGGTTCTTTAAGGGTTCTGGATATGATTGTGTGATTTTAGCTTTTCTAAAGAGGTTCTACTTGGTGCCTTCTCTGAATGAGAATACACTCTGCTCTAGAATACATAGAACTTTGAAGGTTCCCCATAACAACAAAACCATGGACATAATTTTGGATTTCTTTCAGCATTCAACTTATAAAAGGAAACATTCTCTTGTAGGGTTCTGCATAGAAAGTTCAAGGGTTCTACCACAGAAACAAACTGGGGAACCCTTCATTTTTTAAGACTACAGGGCAACACTATCAATAGAAATGGTTCTTTAAGGGGTCTTTGGATAGTTCTTAGCTTTCCAAAGTGGTTCTAAATGGAGTGCTGTCTCTGATAGGCTCATACACTCTGTTGTGGGGTTCCACATAGGGTTAGCCTTGGAAAACTTAGGGATTCTGGATTTTCCCAACATTCTTAAAAGTCTTTGGTTAGGTAAGGGTTCTTAGCTTCCGAAATAGTGCTACTTGTAGAGGGACACCATCTCTTTTAGCATTCTACCTAGAAAGTTCTCTTGTCTATAAGAGTCTACAGAACTACACTCTTAGAACACAATGGTTCATCCAGAGCCTTTAAACATACAAAGAACCTGTAGGTTAAAAGGTTCTAGCTTCTACAAAGAGACACCCAAAACCACAAAACCACAAGAAGGACAATACAAATAACCATTAAGGTGTTGGATTTTAACTATATTGGTTTCTCATGGGTTCTTTGGATGGCAAATGGTTCTTGCATTAAAATGACTTTTTGAAAGGGATATAATTTTTGGTGTAGGAATCTAACTACAACCTTCAAAGGTTGTCCATTGGCTTTTAAAAATGGTTCACCATGGAAGCTGTTGCAAACCACCACAGAGCGACATAGTGAAGCAGAACCGTATTTGCTTGACAATGAGAAATCAGACCCTTCCTGGTTCTACTCCACAGAGCCACAGTCTTTGGTTTCACAACACGGTAATGATCCGTAATGAGAGCCAAACAGTTCAAACGTGCCAAAGTGTTCGGCTGCTTCTCGAGGGATTTTCATCTGTCAGAGTTTCCCACCGGCTTCCTTCCTGAATGTGGACTAATACTCCATCTGCTCCATGTGGCCACTGTGTATCAATTAAAGTGTGACTCATACAAAAAAGATGCACACAACTCAGACAAACACAAGCCCCTGAGGTTCTGCGGCTTTTCTTTCGAAACTGAGCGTTTGTTCTGAGATGCAGGAAAAGACCTTGCGCTTTGAATGCACCCACAACGAAGTTGTTGAGTGCTTTAGAACTTGACCAACTGCCCTGTAATAAAACATTTATCAGTGTTGTCCTGTGGCCAAGGACTGAGATAGGAATCTGGGGTCATGTAGAATTTTAGTGTTCAAAAATTGCACGACATTTAGAAGGAAAAAAGAGAGTTCAGATATTGGTGTTAAAGCTAACTTTGTTGTCTAAAACTCAAGCTATAAATCGACTGTAGTGGTCAAATCATATGCAGACAGGGTCATCACAGGTATATCCATAACCATAATCATAAACAGTAACCCAAACTACACTGAATTCAAATCTATTTCTCAATCTCTTGTCTTCGGAGGAAGAGAGTAAAGCAAAGCAAGTGATCTTCTCCCATTTACTCCTCTTAAAAAGGAACCCAGCTCCACCACAGAACCAGAACCAGCAGCAATCCACTATATCTTCAGGAACCTTTCTCCAGTTAACAGTTCCTAAATTCTTACGTTTCTACAAAGGCAGGCCAAGCGTGACTCTGACTCACTGGCTTATTAGAGGCAGAGAGGATGAGGATCCTCTGGGTCCCCGGCCGGCTGATTAAACAGTGACAGCGGCCACTCTAAGTACGCTGTGCAACGTGGAGTTTAATTTATATGGTAATCTGCATTTAGCAGGCCAGCTACGGGCTTCTCTGGCGTAGCCAAATCCATCCACTATCTGCTATAAAGCTGTTCGTTTCCACTAACTGCCACAGTGGCTTCATGAACATGGGTGGAAAATGTACAGTATTAATTAACCCTTCAACAGGTAAGAGTGGAAAATGATTAGCAAAAAATGATGTCATGTCACTTTATATATCATTTGGACTTAAGTAAAACGTATCCAATGGAATTTTTGATATAAGTTGTACAAGTATAATGAGTCTTTATTGGTCACAGCACAGTGAAATTCTTTTCTTTGCATATCCCAGTATGCCAGGAAGATTGGGTCAGAGCACAGGGTCAGCCATGATACAGCACCCCTGGAGCAGAAAGGGTTAAGGGTCTTACTCAAGGGCCCAACAGTGGCAGCTTGGCAGCGCCAGGGCTTGAACCCTCAACCTTCTGATCAGTAACTCAGAGCCTTAACCGCTAAGCCCCCACTGCCCCAATGCATCTCCCAGGATACGTTACCCCTATTAAGGTACAAAAAAGTCAAAGTCATCCCTATTCCTGTATTTTATTTTGTGACCAATAACTTGGTCGCATAAGTATGCACACCCCTACACTTAATACTCTGTTGAAGCATGTTTTGATTTTATTACACCGCTCAATCTTTCTGGGTAAGAGTCTACCTGTATGGCACATCTTGACTTGGCAATATTTTCTCATGCTTTCTTATAAAAACCTTCTAGATCCATCAGATTGTGAGGGCGTGTCCTGTGCACAGCCCGCTTCAGGTCACCTCACAGATCTTTAGTTGGATTCAGGTCTGGGCTCAGGCTAGGTCATTCAAATACATTGATCTTCTTTTGGTGAAGCCGTTGCTTTGTTGATTTGGACATGTGCTTTGGGTAGTCGTCGTGCTGAAAGTTGAAATTGCTTTTCATCTTGTGTTCTGCACTAAAACCGACTGGTATTTGTAGCTATTCATGATTCGATCCAGCTTGATAAAAGCCCCAGTTCTGCCTGAAGAAAACCAGCCCTAAAGCATGATGCTGCCACCACCATGCTTCACCATGGGGATGGTGTTCTTTTGGTGATGTGCAATTATTCTAGCTTTTGGAATTGCTTTCATCAGACCATAACACATTTTGTCACATGGTTTGGGGTAATTTAGTTGAGTTTAGATTGAGCTTTTTTATGATAAAGTGTTTCCATCTAGCCTCCCTACCTCATAGCCCAGACGTGAAGAATATTAGAGACTGTTGTCACGTACGGAGAGTAATCAGTACTTTGTCAGAAATTCCTGCAGCTCCTTTAATGTTGCCGTAGATCTCTTGGCTTACTCCCTGGTAAGTTTTTGTCTTGTCCTTTCATAAATTTTGGAGTGACGTCCTGTTCTCGGTGATGTCGCTGTGGTGCTCCAATTTTTCTACTTGTTGATGATGGTCTTCACTGTGTTCCATGGCACACTGAATGTTCTGTAATGTTCTTGCACCCCTCTCCTGATTGATATCTATTGACAGTGAGACCCTGTACAGGCTTTGTAAGCTCTCTGGGGTGGCCGTGGCTCAGGTGGTAGAACAGGTTGTGCACTAATCGTAGGGTTGGTGGTTTGATTCCTGGCCCACATGTCTCCACATGCCGAAGTGTCCTTGGGCAAGACACTGAACCCCAAGTTGCCCCAGATAGCAGGCTAGCGCCTCCTTCAATATGGCAATGCATCTCAGGGGACATGCACACTTCAAAATGTGCTCAAGAACAACTTGATATGACTTTTTGGAGTTCTTCTTTAGCACCTTAAGACAACGTTCACAATTAATATTAGCAGATTTTTGAGAAAAACTCTTTCTCATGCCCTCTATAAGAAACTAAAGAGTATGTATCTCATGGTGCACATTGCCTGTTTAAGGGTTAAATGTGTCATTTGATGAAGTTCTCCTATTCTGTATGTGAAAGAATGCCACACTATAGCGAGCAAAAGGTTGATACTAAAAGGATGATAATATACTGATCAGGTCAGCCTTCATTAAGGGTTATGGCTAGTTAAATTCTTTCATAAGTTCTACATGGAATACTCTTTGATAGGAAAATCTCTTCTGTAGGATTCTGTATAGAACCTTTAAGATGGACAAACTGAAGAACGCTCTAGTACTCATAGTCTGTAGATCCGTTTTACTGCATTGATGACGTATCCCATGACTCCAGTAATAACAATAACTCCCAACATTCTTTGCTGTAAACTCAACCAGACCTGTGACCTACAAGGAGAAGGTTTCACCCTGACAAGCCACACGGTGAGAGAAGATCAATAATCTCATCATACTCCATCCCTCTGTCTTCCATGGAGTGAGAACCAGAAGCACGAGAGGAGCGAACTAACCCAAGACAGGATGGATATTTCCGAAGCACTTTTGCTAAACACTTTCAGTCCATTGGTGGATGAATTATGCAGTTATGGAGTTAATTTACCCTCAAGTGGGAGACCCAGACTTGTTGGACATGTGTCATTAGACAAGCGAGTTTAGAGATTATTAAAAGACAATGTCACGTCTAAGTCTGAATAAGGATACTCGGCATGTTTTGAAGAGGATGTGGTCGATTAAAGTAAGATTTTCAGATCATTTTAGGGTAAAAGCAACTGATATCTCACACAAGTCTCACAAAACAAGACCGCAATACCTGATGCTCCACATTATGCTTTATCCACACACATATCCTGAAGATATGTACTTCCCAAAAACATGCTCAATGTCTCACCCGTCCTTCAGTGGATAATAATCTCACATGGATACTGTAGATTTGTATCTAAGAACTGATATTGTAATCATAAAGAATTTTCTGTGGTCAATGCTGGACTTTTATGGCCAATTCAATCCAGACATGAGCATGACTGATGCATGAACTCCATAGAAATCCATTGAAATAGCAGAAAGTTTGTACGGCACGATACTCATTTTTACAGCAACACGGACAAACAAAATAAACACAAATATACCAGTTCTTCACTGTCCGGTTTTGTGCTGTAGTTACAGCTGGCTGATCAGTACAGTGTTAGTAAAGCAAATGAGACATAGCAATGCAAAGAGTTCAATTTGCTTGGCTGAGAAGGGGCGGGGAGGGGGTGTGGTTGTTGGCAGGGCTGCTGAGAGCTCTCAAACTAGGCCCATTTCATTCATTATTAAACGTTAAACAGTGAGTATCTCTCTAAAAGATAAGATATCAAAGCGTCTACCAAGTAGGATAACATTCACAAAGTCATTTTATATCAGATTTTCACCTTGATGTTTCCCTCACCAGAATAGACTTCACCAAAGATCAGGACTAAGTTGAAGACCATAGACCATGTCTTACCTGTAACCAGCTCCCGGATGTCCACGTCCGAGGTTTTCCTCAGCAGACGCACCAGAGCTGGGATTCCTCCGCAGTTCTTCAGGGCAATCTTGTTGTCATCGTTAGCTTTCCCATAGACGAGGTTCCTCAGAGCTCCGCAGGCGCTCCGGTGCACTTCCGCCATCCGATGATCCAGCAGGTCCACCAGCAACGGGATACCACCCTGCCTCCGGATCTGAAGGACAGAGAGAACGTCATATCGCTACTGATACCCCATACAAGGTTCTTCTCATTCCTGGTGGTTACGTAATGGTGTTTAACAGTCAGTTCTAGTGGTTTTAGATGTCAAATGTCTCTTATTTGAGTTTGCAGTAGTTTAATTGTTAATCTATTAAGATTACGTTCATATTGAATATATTCTGGATGTGAAACTGAATCGAAAAAAGATTGGAGTCTTGAAAACATTTATTTAAAAAATCGTAAAGACCAATGTTTTTAACAACAACAACAACAACTTGAGTTCAGCTAGATAAGAAATTACAAACGGAAAAGTGTATTTCAATGCTGTCAATAGTACAGATTCTAAATCTTTTACGTTTAAACATTATTATTATTATTATTATTATTATTATTATTATTATTATTATTATTATTATTTTTAACAGTAAAAGTGGTCCAGTCAGTTACTGCCATGTTCAAAAAAATGAATGTAATTTTTCAATGATTATGTGAATAATAAACAAAAAGAATAAACAATATATATACATTTTTTTCCCTGTGTTTGTGTTTCATTTTTTTTTTTTTTATTAAATGAAATAATATTTACTGATACAGACTTTGAAATGATGGAAATAAGGAAAATCAAGTGGGAATGAAACATTATTTACATTGATATTTTTATATTATTTTTATATATATATATATATATATATATATATATATATATATATATATATATATATATATATATAAAAATGGAAAAGTTTTAATGAAGATTTATGTATCTGCCTATAATTGAAATAACAAAATTTATAATATAAATAAATCTCAAATAAAAATTCCAAACTCACTTCTTTTTTTTTTGCAGCTACACAATTATTTGAAATTTATTTATTGAAATTCAAAATTAAATGAATAAATAGATAGATAAATACAATTATGAATTAAAAAGTATATCCCAGAGCTCATAGTCCATCAGGATTTTCATTCCAATGACAAATCAAAGCAAACGTTATATATAGAAGAAACATTTTAATAACCAGAAGCATTTCCTCAAACCCAGTCATGAACCTGAAAGCATCAGGGATCAGCTTCTGAATCATCCTTGTGAGAACAAACAGCGTGACTAAGTCTCAGTCAACAGCGTCTTTGTGTTCTGCATCAATCAATTAAAGCAAGCCAAGTTCATTAAAAAGGCGGCTACAGAGTGCCAAGTGTGCCTGAGAGAACGCCGCTCGAAATCACAATGACTGACACCTAACTCCTACTTTCTCGCTTATTTACTCTCTTCAGGCCTCCGCAGCTTCCTGAAACGAGCGGATAAACAAGTCCGACATGTTCTATAATTCTCACAGCACTTCAGAGTTCCTCTTCTCGCTTACGTTAATATACGTCAAGAGCACTCGGCATATACTTACAGGAGTTAAAGCAAGGCGTTTGAGTGGAATGAAGGCATACATGCGTTTAAGTGGAGCTTCTGGAAGAGGTGGTCTTAAAGAAAGTGGAAATTAGTGATCTAATGAGGTTTGATGATGTTTTGTAGTTTTGAAGGCCACATAATGAAGCATCACCTGCTTCATCATGAGAGCAATAATCATAAATAAAAAAAGAGATTCAAAAAATCTCCAATATTTGACATAATAGAAAGGTAGAACTCTATTAGAAACCCAGGATTGTTAAACATACGAAGAACCCTGGAGGAACCATGTTTTTAAGTGTGTAGATGAAGGTGATGAAGTTGACTTGGATGAGCCAGTACCAGTCATTCCGTCTGGTCATTCCCCAGTCGGGTCATTCCCCATGCAGTTCAGGCTGCAGCGCGCTAACTGCGTAGACGACTTTGTGAGGGTTCCGTGATGATGAAATCATATTTCATGACCTTACAAGCTTGCACAGTTGCATGGTTTTGTATCGGCTGTTGTGTACGGATACGTTTCATCATCATGTCTGCAAAACGTTGGCAGAAAAATAAACCAATTTTACGCTGGTCGGGGTGGTGGTGATTCCAGAGCCAATCCCGGAGAACCCGGAGGAAACCCACGCAGACACGAGGAACATGTAAAACTCCACACAGACAGGACCTCAAGCTCAAGATCCAGGAGTCCAAGAGAATAACATTATTTTCACAGCAGAATTGTGAGTAAAAACCTTGTCTCCATAGTGATGAATGTTTTCTCTATCTATGCTACAGCATTCTGAGGATTTATTTAAAAAGAAAAAAAATCCAATCTATCCCTAGTTGAGGCCATTCTGAGCTTTAAAAGTAATCTGATTTCTTCCAATTAGCATGCATCAAGAGACAAAGGGTCGTCTAGAACTCGGCCACTCACTGAGAGCGCCACTTCGGAGAGGAGAAAAGTTCGCTTTTGTGCACGGTGTAACAAAAGGATGAAAGTGTCAGTGGCACGACGGACGATCTCCAACTGCTCTGGCGCAACAGATGAATTAGATTGGAACAGAGAATAAAAGTCAAGCTAAAGCAGTCTGATTGCAAGAGTGGAAACAAGTCTGATTACGGCATGTTCCGCTGAGAACACGGGTCAGCCACTGGCAGCCATTTTGTTTTGGTGAATATTTTGTTCCACCTCAATGCAGCCAGTTCATGAAATAAATGTAATAAAGGTTAGCGAGTGCATGGTCTGGATGAATCACAGACTCCAAGATGTTCAATTAGAGACACAGAAGTTTTTCCGGCTCGGTTCGGAGTTACAGATCACACACACACACACACACACACACACACACACACACACACACACACACACAAAAGGAAATCGATGGATTAGATTTCCTGCCAAAAAACGGCTGATGAAGCTGAACTTAAGCCAGACAGAGATAAAGTGGGGGAGGTGGAAAGTAAGGGAAATAAGGACCCCCTTTAGAAATAGCGCTCGGCTGCAGGCTCAGGAATGTTTCTTCTGTTTCTGACCAGGTAGCTGATAATAAAGGTCATACGCATCGACACCAGTGTCATATAGTCCATATTTTGATACGATTGTGTATTTTATACTTGCCATATACATTATGTGGGTACATTATGTAGGCTCGACTCTTCATCCGTCTCCTTCGGATTATTATGCAAGCAGTATTTTACCGGAGACATTTAAAGATTTGAAGAAAAAAAAAAACCCCACAAACGTCACCATATCGATGATTACACGCAAGAATTCCACAGAGCTGTGGTATAAATCAGGTGGCCGTACAAACTAACCAAGGAGGCACTAGGACCCTGAGGTCACAGTGTACCCCGGCGGGTATCATATAACAGGCCAGATCTGGAGAACGACATTTCCACGCTGCCTCTGAACGGGTCTCGACAGACCGATGCAGCACCGTGTCATTTTTCACCATCCGTTGTGCATAATGTGAACGAGCCTGTGTAAGTGTGCATTCTGGGAAATGAATGGCAGTCGTGAAATAACCTGTCCAGAGCTCCACAACCATCTGCTGTGCCGCTGTCACATGTAATTAACTCTTCTATTCCACCACCTGGCCACACACACACACACACACACACACACACACACCACGCAATGACATGCTACAGCTGGTGCAAATGTATTGACTCCATGTATTAACACATTTATATATTTATATTGATATTATTAGTGTTTCTTCTACTATCTTATTCTCTGTAAGCGAGCTGTGAACACACCGAACGCAGGGACATCGCACAGACCCCAGAATTCACACTGCACTAATAACCAAATAATTCTTCACTCAGTTCATTTCACTTTAAAGCGCTTATCAGTTTATTTCATCGAGAAAAATAATCTACGATAAAATCTACTATTCCTATTAAGAAACTACAACCATAAATAAATAAATAAATAAATAAATAAACAAACAAACAGTAATGAAATTGTACTGTAGAGACGGCTTATCGTCTTGGTAAATGCACTATTGCGTCCCATTGCGACCATTTCACTTTACGTGTGATTGAAGCTACATTAAAGTAAATAAACACCGCCAATGCATGGATGATAAAGCAGCAGTCTATAGACTCTGGCTTCATCTTATTAATATGTCTAATATAGTTAGAATTTGGTTGGACATAAAACAGCGTTCCCCCCCTTCGTTCATCTAGGTGCTATTTTCACCACCAGATATAACCCAGTGGGCGTGGTTTTTAAAAATACACCGCTGAATTTGGTCCAAAATTGTGCTAATCTTACCTACTACAAAGTTTGGAACGGCTAGCCTGAGGCCCTAAATAAAGAGAAGAATTTTCAATGAATAATATTTTATCTATAAATACAAAGCCCTGGTTGTCATCTGTCAGGTTACATCACATGACCTTGGCTCTCTCGCTTTCATTTGGACTCGAGTTTTGACACGATCTCAGCAAGTCCTGGCAGTCTTGAGTACCGATGCATTCAACGCCACTGCAGTGTCACATTCACCCATTCTACACTCTAAAATGAAACTTTCACCTCACACTTTGATGTTTACTGCCCCTCCCCCTCGTTTGATGGACAACTAAGTCCTCCTAATGTTAAGGGAGATTATAATGTATACTGTATGGCCAAAAGATTGTGGAAAAGTTTGTTGTTTCTAAACAGGAACCTTTCCTGAGGGGCAAACACATCCACACACACAGAATGCACACAGAAACATAAAGAACCATTTTTTAAAGAACCATTTTTTTTTTTAAGAATGTTGTGGTGGTGACCAGAAGGTCATGGATGAGAATGTTTAGATCTCACTAAACTGTTTTTGTATTATTTTAATTACATTAAAAAAAAAAACAACTGCTCAGGTTGTGGTGAAACATCGCCACCTTCAAGACTCATGACATCACCGGTTCTTGGTTCCAGACCAGCAGAATCTTGGTGCTGGAACCAAGCATTTTGTATGGAACGGATCCAGATTAAGGACCAGCAAATTATCAGTAGAAAATGCTTTCTTTAGGGTTCTTTGGGTGGTTTAATGGTTTAAATATCTAAATAGGTCCGATCTGGAACCTTTTCCCAGGGAAAAGGGAAACACTCTCCGAATCTACACACAACCATTTAAAAATTTTTTTTAAATAAAACAGACTTTATTTTTTTAATTTTAAATAATGTACATTCAATTCAATTCAATTCAATTTTATTTGTATAGCGCTTTTTACAATAGACATTGTCTCAAAGCAGTTGTGGATGTACATGTTGTGGAGAAGGTCACGGATTGGATTGTCATGACTGGGCTAGACATCTGACTGTCTGGTCCGATTAGCACTTCTGAAACGTTCTAGGATTTGGATTTTGTAAGTCACTTCGAATAAAAGCAAAAATGTTTGAAAGCGCATTTAATGAATGCTTGTTGTTTTTCAGAGCTAACCTTCATTAATAAAACATTCACAATCCATTCAAGCGTTTCATGCAGAAAGGTTCATTTCTGCATCTTGTAAAATTGCTACACAAATCAGAGCAAACAGAATTTTGGCAACTTAATGAATACGACAGCACAGAGGAACGACGCGAGCGGTGCTCATCGGAAACTAAATGAATTTTTAGCTCACTGTTTTTTTCATTAAACAACATTCAGAGGTTTGTCTGCTGTTCTCTCTGGCTCTTTTTTTTTTTTTAACTTCCTTTGAATTTATTCCCCATAATTTAATTTCCATCAGCCTCCTTTAAGCCTCTGAGACACAATTACTGAGCTGCTTCATGTGGAATGGATGTCAATACATCGTTATTTCTTTTTATTATTTGTCTGGCTATACAGAAAAAAAACCCAAAACCCCTCCTCTTTAAAATTACGAAAACTTACGGCTGGGAAATCCAGCCGTGGAGATACTGCATCAGATTTCAATAAAGGGCTGAATTATCTTGCTGATGACTTGTGTAAGAATTCATTTTGTAGAACAAAGGAGGTCAATACGGCGAACGAAGAGTTCCCACAGGAGTTCAAGAGCTCGTGTAATGTATAAAAAGCTTCATGTCAAAGGCTTTCCAAAACATATTTGAATTAACACTGCTAAAAGAACATTAAGAAATTGTAAAAGCTGATTTACACTGAGCCTAATATTTTTATCCAAAGAACGGCTTGGTGCACTCATGTACACACCTTGGCCCTCATTTATTAAACATTTATGAGTTTAAAAACTGCCAAAAATATCTGCACTGACTTACTAACAGGGTTTCTGGAATATTGTGAAAAAAAACCCACAAAATTTTTGCATGTATATCTTAATGAATATGTCATTTTGGGGTCTTTTTACCTAAGAGAGGCAAAATAGAGGGCGGAGTCAATGCAAATAGATTAAATTAGCACCTGAAGTATGATTTAATACAACTGGAGGGTAGGTAGGAATTTTGCCGAAACTTGTTTCCACCATTTGAAGACAAAGTCTCAATATTTTATATATATATATATATATATATATATATATATATATATATATATATATATATATATATATATATATATATAATTTTTTTTTTACAAGTTTTACATCAGTAGTTGAAACAAGCATTTAACATTTCACATATTTTATCATCAGAATACACAGTGAAGTCTTTATTTATTTATGTTTAGATTGTATTTAAAAACATTTTTAGAAGCATCTCTTGACCTCTTGATCATCTGTCTATTTATGTATACTGTGAAGCATGGTGGTGGTAGTGTCATATTGTGGGAATGCTGAGACTGGGAAACTGGTCATAGTTGAAGGAGAGACAAATACAGGGTGATCCTAGAAGAAAACCTGGTCCAGTCTGCAAGAAACTTGAGACTGGGGCGGAGCTTCACCTTCCAACAGGACAACAACCTTAAACGTACTGCTACATTCGTATACTGGAGGAATTCAAAACCAAGAATCTGAATGTATTAGAGTTGAAGCCCAGACCTCAATCTGATTGAGAATCTGTGTCACTAACAACGGTCTTCGTCCAAACGTACAGATTTTTAAGCGGTTTTGCCAAGAAAAATGGGCAAAAATATTATAGTCCAGATGTGCAAAGCTAATAGAGACATATCCCAGACGACTTGCAGCTGTACGTGATGGTTCGACCAAGTATTGACCCAAGGGAGTGAATACTAATGCAATACCACAACAAAAACAGATGGCAGCATCCTCATCTCAATGCAATCTATCTACAATGCATTTATTTGAACAGACAACGATAAAACTTTCACATCTCACACCGTGCTGTTTACTGCCCCGCCCCTTTGTTTGATGGACTGCTGTTCTGGAAGACTATAAAAGTTCAAGGCTTTCCAAATTCTTTTCTTTCGCTCAGCTCTCTCACGAAGTATAATGAGCCATTTAATGTTTTCTGTGTGAAAAGAAAGAAGCTTTTGTCCGGACTTGTAGAATTGTCGCTTACCTCAGCTTTAATCTTGTTGTCCCCGAAACACAGGTGCTGCAGGTATGCGGCAGCATTGGATTGAACTGAGGGGAACTGATGCTGCAACATCTGGATGACTTCAGGCAGTTCAGGATCTCGCCAACCAAATTCCCTACAGACACAGAGAAAGACATTTAATAGGTCTCAAATTGTCTTTTATTACTTCCACAACTCATTATAGTCACCCTAAATGGATGGTGCTTTCATTATATATTACAAAATTGAAACATATATTGATGTGTTTTCCATTTACCCCGGAAAGCCATAAAAAATACATGCTTACAATAACCCACCGCTCAGGCTATAAACATGTAAACGCTACCAAAAGGCGTAAATAAGTCATAAATAAACTAGTATTCAAGAAAACACAATCACTCTATCCAAAAATAAGGAAAAGTAACAAAACTAAAAGAATAAACATTAAAAGACATTTAAGCTAATATTGGTAGAGTTCTGTTTATTAGCATCACTGATTATAATTATTATTCTATAATTAATATGTAGATTATTATATACAGATGGTCTGGAACTGAGATGAGACAGTTACAGAATAAATGAGAGAAAAGTACAGGTTGAGGTTCCCTCATAAAACGGTTCCCCATCGCAAATCGATGCATCTAAATAAATCTTATCGGTTAGAGATAAACATCTGAGAGCTATTGAGCGAACCTGGAGTTAAACACAGAATGTCCGGGGACTTAAAGCCCATATAGACAGATTCTCCGGAGCAGATAAAGATCAGCCAGCTCTTAAAGTCGAGGATCTGACTCTGACAACCCAGCGCCGATCATGCTGAATGAAAACAATCTGAAAAAGATAAGATAAGGTCTGTGGCTTCTTGGTTAATTAAAGCAGGGATGGAGCAAGGCTCGGAAATTGAATGCCAATCATGATCATGCTAACACGGCATCTGTACACCCTGAGGGTGGGGGTAATGCTGGTTGTGGGTTCAACAAGCGCTGCTGTGCTAAATGTTGTAAAATAGTCCAGTGACACACTAACATGACAGAACCGGGACAGCTGGAGAACCAGGGCAGCGTGTATGATTCTGTCCTGTTTACAGAACAAACCGTACAGCGATGCGGCTACAGTGCGGAACGCAAGCCGTACATTCCATAACATACATAAGAAGGTTATAAGGAAACGTTGCAAAACTAGTTTTTCGCTGTTTTAAAAACACATCTGCTATATAATACTTTTCCTCACAATGAGACTCATTTATCTATTTATTTGTAAATATTTAGGCAAAGCTCATAGAGAGCTGAAAATGACAAAATCACAAGTAAACAGTGAAAAAGTGCCTCGGCTATCATAGACACACACCAGCTCTTCATTTATATCAGACACACACTAACTCTTCATCTAACATAGACACACACCAACTCTTCATTTACCATAGACACACACTAACTCTTCATTTATATCAGACACACACTAACTCTTCATCTAACATAGACACACACCAACTCTTCATTTACCATAGACACACACTAACTCTTCATTTATATCAGACACACACTAACTCTTCATCTAACATAGACACACACCAGCTCTTCATTTATATCAGACACACACTAACTCTTCATCTAACATAGACACACACCAACTCTTCATTTACCATAGACACACACTAACTCTTCATTTATATCAGACACACACTAACTCTTCATCTAACATAGACACACACCAGCTCTTCATTTATATCAGACACACACTAACTCTTCATCTAACATAGACACACACCAACTCTTCATTTATATCAGACACACACTAACTCTTCATCTAACATAGACACACACCAACTCTTCATTTACCATAGACACACACTAACTCTTCATTTATATCAGACACACACTAACTCTTCATCTAACATAGACACACACTAACTCTTCATTTATATCAGACACACACTAACTCTTCATCTAACATAGACACACACCAACTCCATTTACCATAGACACACACTAACTCTTCATTTATATCAGACACACACTAACTCTTCATCTAACATAGACCCACACCAGCTCTTCATTTATTTCAGACACACACTAACTCTTCATCTAACATAGACACACACCAACTCTTCATTTACCATAGACACACACTAACTCTTCATTTATATCAGACACACACTAACTCTTCATCTAACATAGACACACACCAGCTCTTCATTTACCATAGACACACACTAACTCTTCATTTATATCAGACACACACTAACTCTTCATCTAACATAGACACACACCAACTCTTCATTTACCATAGACACACACTAACTCTTCATTTATATCAGACACACACTAACTCTTCATCTAACATAGACACACACCAGCTCTTCATTTATATCAGACACACACTAACTCTTCATCTAACATAGACACACACCAACTCTTCATTTATATCAGACACACACTAACTCTTCATCTAACATAGACACACACCAACTCTTCATTTACCATAGACACACACTAACTCTTCATTTATATCAGACACACACTAACTCTTCATCTAACATAGACACACACCAACTCCATTTACCATAGACACACACTAACTCTTCATTTATATCAGACACACACTAACTCTTCATCTAACATAGACCCACACCAGCTCTTCATTTATTTCAGACACACACTAACTCTTCATCTAACATAGACACACACCAACTCTTCATTTACCATAGACACACACTAACTCTTCATTTATATCAGACACACACTAACTCTTCATCTAACATAGACCCACACCAGCTCTTCATTTATTTCAGACACACACTAACTCTTCATCTAACATAGACACACACCAACTCTTCATTTACCATAGACACACACTAACTCTTCATTTATATCAGACACACACTAACTCTTCATCTAACATAGACACACACCAGCTCTTCATTTATATCAGACACACACTAACTCTTCATCTAACATAGACACACACCAACTCTTCATTTACCATAGACACACACTAACTCTTCATTTATATCAGACACACACTAACTCTTCATCTAACATAGACACACACCAGCTCTTCATTTATATCAGACACACACTAACTCTTCATTTATATCAGACACACACTAACTCTTCATTTACCATAGACACACACTAACTCTTCATTTATATCAGACACACACTAACTCTTCATCTATATCAGACACACACTAACTCGTCATCTAACACAGACACACACTAACTCTTCATTTATATCAGACACACACTAACTCTTCATTTACCATAGACACACACTAACTCTTCATTTACAATAGACACACACTAACTCTTCATTTACAATAGACACACACTAACTCTGCATCTAACATAGACACACACTAACTCTTCATCTACCACACACACACACACACTAACTCTTCATTTATATCAGACACACACTATCTCTTCATCTACCACACACACACACTAACTCTTCATAACTCAGAGGCTAGTGGACAGCAAAGGGGATGTAACAAGACTGTAAAATAGATTTTTTTGCATATTATTTATTGCAGATATTAATTATGACTGTTTAAGCGAGAGACACACACACACAATAGACACACACTAACTCTGCATCTAACATAGACACACACTAACTCTTCATTTATATCAGACACACACTAACTCTTCATTTATATCAGACACACACTAACTTTTCATTTATATCAGACACACACTAACTCTTCACCTAACATAGACACACACTAACTCTTCATTTATATCAGACACACACTAACTCTTCATTTACAATAGACACACACTAACTCTTCATTTACAATAGACACACACTAACTCTTCATTTATATCAGACACACACTCTCTTCATTTACAATAGACACACACTAACTCTTCATTTACAATAGACACACAATAACTCTGCATCTAACATAGACACACACTAACTCTTCATTTACAATAGACACACAATAACTCTGCATCTAACATAGACACACACTAACTCTTCATCTACCACACACACACACTAACTCTTCATTTATATCAGACACACACTAACTCTTCATCTACCACACACACACACTAACTCTTCATTTATATCAGACACACACACTATCTCTTCATCTACCACAGACACACACTAACTCTTCATAACTCAGAGGCTAGTGGACAGCAAAGGGGATGTAACAAGACTGTAAAATAGATTTTTTTTTGCATATTATTTATTGCCGATATTAATTATGACTGTTTAAGCGAGAGGCGGCACGTACCGTAGCTGTCCATACACCACATCAGCCATTAACACACACGTAACTATGCTTTTAAACCCCTGCAATATGCATTAAACTGCATATTTTATTACATTCCCTGCGACCAGGCCATTTCATTGTGTGTATATGTAGTATACGGCTGATGAGGCCGTTACTGCACACGTCGTTGCGCATAAAGCTCAGGCTATTATGTGGTTTTACTCAGAGTTCAGAGATGGAGCTAATTCATCCAGCGCTAATCGATATTTCCAGTAAATAACTCTCGGTCATTAAATAAAGACAAGCTTTAATTGAATCTGAATTAAAACTGAAACAATGCAACAACAATGTGATTTTGAAATCCAGTCCAAGGTCGGATTAAGAGACGAAGAGAGGACACGTGGATGTCAAGATCTTAAGGGACGAGAGCTAGGATGATAGAGATAGAAACTGAAGAGGTGTGTGTGTGTGTGTGCGTGTGTGTGTGTGGCAGAACCCTCAGGCCAGAAACTGCCCTAGTACCAGCCCTTTTCCTCTTCCCTTCCATGTCCTTTATTCTCGAAACAAAAAAAGAGAAAATTAGACATTCATAATATATTTATTCTTATAAAAATTGGCAAAAAATGACTAAAAACTTTGGGGTTCTCCAAGTCAGTGTTCTCATGTGGAACCCCCAGAACAAAATGACAGTAGTTTTATACTTTAATCATAGAAAAGTGTCAGAAATGCCAGAAATTCGCCACCGTGAATATGGGCGGGAACAGGATATGACATCATCCGTCAAAACTTTCACTGCTTCACACGTAAGTTATTTTTATAATCTTTCAAAGCGAGTTGTAAAGTACAGGATAGCTCGATCGCACTAAAATTAGCGCTTCCATTTTTGAATTTCTTCACGTCTTCACGGGTCAGAGTTCACCAAACTGGAACTTTCATCACGCAGCGTAGTACGAAAAAAATTCTACGCACGAGCTTGTGTTTCCGGTCTGCGTTTGAATGGAAGTTAATGGAGCGCTAAAGCCTAGCGTGACTGCGGCCTTCTCCGGCTAGTCGTGTAGTTTTCCAAACGCTGTTAGTCTAGACCAAAATGTCTGCTTGCTTTCACATTGCTATTTTTTTTTCTTTCTAGATACCTGTTTTTCTGTAATATCTTAAGAGATAAATAGACAAATAAACGAAAAAAAGCAATAAATCAGTAAATAAATATTTGTCTTATTACAGTAGTTGTAAGCCTCTCTCGATCTCAATATAATGGGTTCCTAAAAGTGGTCTTATTCATTCTGGACCCAAAATAATCAGATTCTTAGTGTTAATCATATTAACTAATATTATCCCAAATCCGAATTCCATCTAAAATGAAAAAAATAATAATAAAAATTTACGGACTTGATAATACTAGTTACTTATCATTTTAGCAACAAAAACAACAAGAACAACAAATTACTGCCGCTTGAATTTAATGAGGAAGTGAAAGGAATCAGAGGAAAGCAGGATGCAGCTGTACGTAAGTAAGTACGCCCTCTGTACAATATCCGAGAGTAATTAGCTGAGTAAACAGAAATCAGCGTTCAGATGACAGTTATAACACCGAAACAGGTGTTTATAGCCTGCTCATTCAGTAACGAATGCTTCCCGCTCGACACACGCAAACACTCCTCTCTGTCCGACCCGGCAATTATGGCGTCTTTAATCCTGCAGTCAAACATCCGACACGGAGGCAAACATGACCACAGCGCAGCCCTCGCAATCTTCTCTAATTTCCTACAACAGTAATTAAGCCAATTCTTATCAGATCAGACTTTACTTTACAGTGTGTGCGCTGCACACGTTACCGCACTTCAGGCCATACAGACAGCGCGACAGCACGACAGCGCGACAGCGCACAGGTTGACGCCAGCGTGCTATCAGCACCTTGTCCGCGTCTTTAAGAACTCATCCACAAACAAGTTTCCTTAATTAAATCACCTAACGTGCGTTTAAAAGTGCGGTACATTTATTAGCCTGCGATCTTGAATTAACCTCGAAGCATTTTTGTATTCTAATTACCGTGGGATAGTGACACAATTACATAACGGTCGTGTGTAATTTAATTAATCCAGCTGTTGTGAGGAATTAAACAAATACGTGCACAGGTTTAAATAAACGTGTTCACGGACGAGCGATGTGAGGAAGAGGAATTCATTCAACTGAGACACCGCAAAACGCCCATACACCGATATTCTGATTAAAATAAATAAATAAATAAAGTTAAAAAATTAGCGAGCACGATTAAAAGAAAGACAACGTTTTGCGTGAAAAACATAGACGTGGCAACATCGAGCCAGACACAGTGCAGCTCTATAGCGTTATACTTTTATAATCTAATTATAATCATAATAATAACAATAAAGATTATGTCGTGATGCCCAGAACGTATTGCTGAGTTTTTCTTTTTTTTTTTTTATAGCCAAAAAATACACATAAAAAGTTTTTCAACTGCAAGCCAACTTCATGTTTATTCCCGCTTGAGTTCAAATCACTTCTCGGGTTTTTAAACGCTTAGAAAACAAAACGTGTAATGGATTTTATTGAACTAATGTACCATGATTCAATATTTGAAGATATACATGAAGGATTTCTTTATCGTTTCTATAGTAACGGCTAGATCTTCAGACTTGTACCGTGGACGCTCCACTGATAATAACCAGATTAAAATACTTGTTAATATGGTCGTGTTTTCTGTAAAGACACATTTACCCTCCTACAGAAGGAGTCTCCAGTGTCAGTAAGAGATTTAAAGTCACTTGAACAGCTGTTAACGGGTTGTAACTTTACATTTTGCAACAGTTTACACGTTGTTTTGTTTTACAACTGTTTACAGCTGCTATAACGTCTGTTTCAATAACGTTTCACATTAAAGGTAACTATAAACAGATAAAAAGTCATCTTTAAGAAATAAAATAATAACTTTATTATTTTAGTTTAACAACACAGAGTGTTTTACTCCTTACGCGTTGAGCTACTATGAATATAGGAGGTAGGGAATTTGGCAGGAAGTAGCATGACACAAACAGAAGAGGTAGAGAATTTGGCAGGAAGTAGCATGACACAAACAGAAGAGGTAGAGAATTTGGCAGGAAGTAGCATGACACAAACAGAAGAGGTAGAGAATTCGATTCAGAGGTCTTAGGATTCCATGTAGAAAGAGAAGAGCAAATCTTAAAAATCCAGGAAACGTTAAAGAACCCTTGAGAAAACACCTGAATAGCACTTGATAATGAATAACACTTCCTCATCTGCATTCAGGAAAGAAAAAAAAGCTCAATTTAAGACCAGGATGACCTTTCTGGCTTGAAAACGAACGTTTTCTGCGGATAAAGTTCATCTGGAACCAGATAATGAATATGATCGAAATTCCCGCCTCCGTTAATGAACTCGGGACGGATTTTTGAGCTTCCTGAACATCGGCTCCGGGTCTGATGACACGGGTCTCGTCACGGAGTCTGTGACTTTACCAGGAGCTTGCAGAACGCCCGTCCGAGCTCGGCACACCTCTCTGAGCGAGCAGGTGGAGCACGGACAGCCCTCGTCTCGCCGTAAATCACCGAGATGTGAGATGACAGTCATGTGCAGGACTGTCCTGTCATCTCAGCTCGGGTTCAAACACGGCCGTGACAGACACGTCAATTAGGAAGAGACGGGAATAGAGACAGGCAGAAATAGGAGGCACGTCAACGCTGATGGAGACGAGACGGAGACAAGCGAGCGCGCAGGTACAAGGAGGAACTCTGAGACGTGTTTATTCCCGGCTTTTAAGACGAGGATTTACAGCCGAGGGTAAAGAAGATACAGATGTACATAGAGTGGATTAATTAACAGCACACACACACACACACACACACACACACACACACACACACATACAAACACTAGACATGAAGCAGAATGTTTAATTTGCAGCTCGGAGGTGCAGCTTATTAGTGCAGGATTTATATCACTGTGTGCAGAAGATACAGGCATACAGAGAGGATTAATTAACGTGATGCACATAACATGATACATACACACACGCACCCACACAAACTGGCTTCTGTTTATATATATATGTATATATATGTATGTGTGTGTGTGTGTGTGTGTGTATATATATATATATATATATATATATATATATATATATATATATATACACACACACACATATATAGTAACTTAATTAACATGCATTATTAACATTAATAATAAAAATGTAAAATAAAGGCATGTTAACATATCTGTTGTCTCAGGAAAAATAAATGCTAAAATAACTGTTATTGTTTGTTTTTTATGATCTTTTATGTTTCTATGATTCATTTAATATGCTTTACAAATAAATAAATAGACACAAATAAATATATTACTTATTTATTATGAATGTTTTATATATATATATATATATAGTGAGAGAGAGAGAGAGATTGTTTGTTTGTTTGTTTTTTCCATCCTTATTTATTTATTACATATTTTTTTGGTAACAGCTCGACCCCTGGCCTGCAGCACACGATTTACAGCACGGTAAAAAAATCTACGCTACGTGCTTACAACCGACATTCACCATGAAAGAGGTTCAGTAGTGTCTATGAATAATCTTCCATCCATTATAGATTTCAAATAAAATCTGGACATATTCCGCAGCCATCAGGAGGAGATCCAGATCCAGATCCATCTCCAGCTTCAGCTCCGGGTTCATCTCCGGTTATCTCCACTCCAAACCCGTATCATCATTAAGAAGCAGCAGAGCCGAAAATAGCCGCAACTGATACATTTCCATACGCGGGGGAAGAGCCGGCTACGAGCTCCCATGGGAACGGCATCCCAATTAGATTAAAAAAAGAAGCAGTAATATCTTCAGAGTGACTGTTTCATAGACTCCTATAAACCTGAATGACATGCTAGCAGGCACACACACACACAAATACTGCATCAGAAATCAGTTTGTGTGTGTTAGCCTTGAGTTTTATAATTACCACAAAACATCATTCAGTCATACGTGTGTCCAATAAATACAGTTCAAACTGCTAACAGTTAAGATTATAATAAGATATAGTATTAGGCATTTTTAATTCAAGCAAGCTTGTATTCCTTGCTTTATTACTAATGACATGAAAATATCAGAGAGACTTCAACTAAAGTTTGAATCCATGTGACCAAATTAACTACGTACGTTTTATGCTAGCAGGTGACACAGCAGTTTGTCTCTTGTGGGCTTGGCCTGTTCCAATGAGAAACACCAGTAGCTATATATACCTTCTAAAGCAAACTAGCTAAACATAAATTCAATAACACACTAGGATTGCGAAATTTACCAGGTTCTTTTGCGTGCTATGTGCTCCGCTTTATACTAGCTTCATTCTTAGATTAGCTCCTTTTGCAGGAATTACTGCATCAGTGCGGCGTGGCATGGAGGCAATCAGCCTGTGGCACTGCTGAGGTGTTCTGGAAGCCCAGGTTGCTTTGATAGCGGCCTTCAGCTCATCTGTATTGTTGGGTCTGGTGTCTCTCGTAGATTCTCCATGGGGTTCGGGTCAGGCGAGTCGGCTGGACAGTCAAGCACAGTAATACCATGGTTAGCAAACCAGTTACTATAAGTTTTGGCACTGTGGGCAGGTGCCGAGTCCTGCTGGAAAGGAAATCAGCATCTCCATAAAGCTCGTCAGCAGATGGAAGCATGAAGTATCTAAAATCTCCTGGTACACGCTGCATCGACTCTCGACTTGAGAAAACACAGTGGACCAACACCAGCAGATGACATGGCACCCCAAATCATCACTGACTGTGGAAACTTCACACTGGACTTCAAGCAACTTGGATTCTGTTCCTCTCCACTCTTCCTCCAGACTCTGGGACCTTGATTTCCAAATGAAATGCAGCATTTACTTTCATCTTCCCCGAGATTGTGGTTGTGTACTGAACCAGACTGAGAGATTAAAGCCTCAGGAAACCTTCGCAGGTGTTTAGAGTTTATTCGCTGATTAGAGTCTTCTCAGGTCGACATTTCTCTATTATAAATTCTTTATTCCGATATTTTGTGAAACTGGATTGTTGATTTCTATGAGCTGTAATCAGCGAGATTAAAACAAAACAATACTTGAAATATTTCACTATGTGTAATGAATCTAGAATATATGAAAGATCCACTTTTCGAATTAAATTACGGAAAAAAACGAATTTTTCCAAAGACGCACCTTTACAATAAGCAAAAAAAAAATGGCTCCGAACTGTAAAATGAAAGGTGTTGCCTCGGTCAGTGGGTTACACAGTGCCAAGTAATGAACACAACATGAATCACATCCCATCAGCAGATCTCTCTCTCATGCTCTCTCTCTCTCTCTCTCTCTCTCTCACACACACACACCCCACGTCTGGTAAAGAGCCACGGGTTGATGATGTCACGCTGCTGTGTAAACACTGGTGATTTGTGAAGCTGTCGGCTGTAACACCTCTCGCTCTCTCTCTCCTCTCAGGCTGATTTGTTGCACTACAAAGAAAGATGAAACAGATGCTCTCTCACTCAAGCACAGAAAACGAACTAGAGAGAGAAGGAAAGATGTGACAAACACACTCGAAATTCAAGTAATGAAGGGATAATTGTCAGGGATGAAAAAGGAGAGATGTATGAGGGAGCATGAGTACTGATGATCCAACTCAAATTCTCACACATACAGATAGAAGGAGATCAAACTTGCAGGACATCAACACGATCAACTACGATTCCCATTACTACTACTACTACTACTACTACTACTACTAATAATAATAATAATAATAATAATAACACTTACAATATACTGCTACTACTACTACTACTTACAGTATACTACTACTACTAATAGTAATACTTACAGTATACTGCTACTACTACTACTACTACTAATAATAATAATAATACTTATACTGTTACTACTACTACTACTAATACTTACAGTATACTGCTACTAATAATAATAATACTTATAGTATACTACTACTACTAATAATAATAATAATAATACTTATACTGTTACTACTACTACTACTTACAGTATACTACTACTACTAATAGTAATACTTACAGTATACTTCTACTACTACTACTACTAATAATAATAATAACACTTACAATATACTGCTACTACTACTACTACTTACAGTATACTACTACTACTAATAGTAATACTTACAGTATACTGCTACTACTACTACTACTACTACTACTAATAATAATAATACTTATACTGTTACTACTACTACTACTAATACTTACAGTATACTGCTACTAATAATAATAATACTTATAGTATACTACTACTACTACTACTACTACTAATAATAATAATACTTATACTGTTACTACTACTACTACTAATACTTACAGTATACTGCTACTAATAATAATAATACTTATAGTATACTACTACTACTACTACTAATAATAATAATAATAATTCTTATACTGTTACTACTACTACTACTAATACTTACAGTATACTGCTACAAATAATAATAATACTTATAGTATACTACTACTACTACTAATAATAATAATTCTTATACTGTTACTATTACTACTACTAATACTTACAGTATACTACTACTAATAATACTCGCAGTATACTACTACTACTACTAATTCTTATACTGTTACTGCTACTACTACTAATTCTTACAGTATACTGCTACTAATAATATCATTTATTTATTTTATATATATATATATATATATATATATATATATATATATATATATATATATATATATATATATATATATGTATGTATGTATGTATGTATGTATGTATACACAGCACATTTACAGTATGAAGTTAAACCAGTGGAACTCAACGCCAGCACTGCTGACAGCGACACCTCCACCACCACCAAGTCTAGGTCGTCTTATTACTAATTTCTATCCCTGACCACCCCTTAAAATATATTTCAGACAGGAAGGAACCTATTGAAGAAAAACTATTTCAGACACATGACCTTCCTGTGACCTTGACCCTGTTGCGACCAATTCCTAAATCCAATCAGATCATCTGCTGGTCACAGCAATCATTCCATAGAATTCCTACAAACATTCAAACGCTCGTTTGAGATATCGCGCTAACGAGAATCTCAAGAAACGCCGCACCGACAAACTCGAAAGCATTATGCCTCTCTCACTCAGTGGCAGGAAAAAGAACAACAATTACACTAAATTGAATAAATATAAATGTAATGTAACAATAACAGGCCGGTAGACGTAGGGCAAATAATAAAGTAAGGCTTGTTCAATGATAAAGTGTTGGTTTATTTTTTAATTCAGTCACAGATGAAGCCTAAAAGATGTTTATTTTGTGTTCCAGATCTCTGGTGCATATAATCAAAAAGCAGCACTCTTTTTAAGATGTTTTAAAACTCCCACTGAGTCTTACAGAGCTAATGTTCATGAAACACACACACACACACACACACACACACACAGCAAGAACAGCAATTCTGCTGAGTCAGTTGGGATATCGTGCATCAAAATACAGGATATCATTTCCATTCATACGCAAGATGAAGATCGACTAAAACCCGACTGTCCTACACGTCCTGAACGCCCACTTACTTCTTCCTCTCATATAAACAGCACCGCGTTCTCTATAGCGTTACGGCTTTCACTGATCAGAAAAACTGAACTCATGCAGGAAAGAAAGAGTTTGAAATGAGCCTAAGAGAGAGAAAAAAAAACCCTGAGTCACTTTCACGACACTTCGAAAAAAAAAATAAAATACATAAAAACAGAGAGAGAGAGTGAGAGTGAGAGAGAGTGAGAGAGAGAGAGAGAGAGAGAGAGATAAGCAAGGCTGCTTATTCAACTTCAATACACACTGCAAACATCTGGATTGTGATTGGTCAGGAGGTGTTGAAGAGGAGTTTTCTCTGACAGTAACGCAGCTGCAAATCTCAGCTTTCTAATACGTGATGGTTTCTACAGTAACAGCTTGTTCATTAATAAACGCGAGTAAAAGTTGATATGCTGAAGTTTCCTGTAAGGAGATGTTTATTTAATGATGGAAGGAGTCTCCAGTGCCAGTGCTATAAAACGATTGTTATACCTTAAACATATATCTAAAATAAGTCAGAACAGGAAATTTGTTCTGTTGTTTCTTCTTTCACGCAACATTAAACGTAACTATAAACAGATAAAAATTAATACGATGTGCGGTTCTTTAATAAATCACATTTCTGATCACCGGCAAACTGAAACACACACACACACACACACACACACACACACACACACACACACACACGCTCTCAAACCTCAAACATGCTTTTTTTTTATCTGTTCTTACACATCAGATAAAAAAAAAGAAGGAGTGAACAGCAAAGTGGCATGAATTTGAGCCAAAATGGTGTGTTTGGTCCGTCTAGCCCAGCTAGCACATCCACTTAACTGCATCTTCACTCCGCAGCACCATGATTTCGGCCAAATTGCTGTTATTTGATGTTTATTCGGTGTTTGAAAATGCTAAAAACCATCGCACAACCCCCCCAACCCCTTTTCCCTTGGCTCTTCGGTCTTTGTGTATTCCTCTGTGTGTGATGCCTCAGTGCTCGTCTGTACCTGACAGCTCCCAATTATATTTTCATGGCTCTCTGAGTGTTCCTCAGGGACGCTTCGTGGCTCCACTCGACTTGTTCTCTCTCCCCGAGACATTTCACACTCCGCGTCTGGTCACAGCAGGTTCACTCGCTCTGCTCTGTCTTCACCGCTTTCTCATAACCTATCGCTTCTGTAGTGTTAAACGTAGTAAAGCAGACTCAGTTCGTGACGATGAACTCGGAATAATTTCAGGGATCGTCTCATCCAAGGTGGCTTGATCGATATCGTAATTTCCTGTTAGTTCCACAGCAGCAGCAGCCAGACTCCAGCTGCGAGACGGTTTTTTCTTCTGTATTTAAACCATTACATGTACATATTTGTCTAAACGTTCAAACACGTAAGTCTTTAAAGTAGACAGATACAGTCAGATTTCTGTCCATGCACAGACAGCAATTTCACGCAAAACATATGGACGGCTTTCAATACTGAACCATCTGTCTAACGTCTCCCTGAAACAGCTAACATATGCAACAAGCCAAACAAAAAAAATTGGTCACATTCTGACCAATCAGAATCCAGAATTCAACTTATCTCAGACTCGTTGTGCTATTGTTTATTATTATATCTTCTTTTAATTACACCATCCGGTTGTGTCATCAGATATAGAAAAGACTTTTTCTGGAGGATGTACAGTATGTTTACGTTTACTCAAACGGATGCTTTTTTCAACACAGAAGAACCTTCTGAGTGACAGGTTGCAAGTTGGGAAGGGGGTCAAGCAAGCAAAAACCAAACATGGAGGACAAAGTGAATCAGAACGAGCGGATACAATCGAATGATTAATATAGATTTCCGATTAGAATAAATCTAATCTATAGGGCAAGCTAGGCTAGTTAGATACTAGCTGAAACTAGCTAGGACTGAACTGCATTGTTATGGTTACGGTGTGAACGTCACATGAGCTGTTCTCTTTATTTATATGTCAGAACTTTCTCTGTTAAATAAAACGTATGTTGTGAAAGTAGCTTAGTCATGTTAAACCCAGAACCACTTTCCACCTCCATGAACACTCTTTTATTTATTTATTTATTTATTTATTTATTTTTGGTGCTAAAGCGAGCAGCGATTTAGGCCTCGGATGGTGTTATTGATGACCCGAGACTGAATTAAAGTGCGTTAGTGGAGGTGGTGTGAGAAGCTAATACGCCAAAGCGAGGGCGAGACGGCCTTCAGGTCTGTATCAGGCGCTGAGTCGATAAGCATAAGGCGTAAGTGTGTTATCAGTGACCATATTATGTTGTGTGTGTGCGTTAAAGTAATACGTACAGAATGTTAGCATTGACTCGCTGTTCAGCGAGTGTTTTTTTGTCATAGATTAAAAAAAGTCAGAAAGAAAGAAAGCACAGAAGATTTCATATGTTTTAATGTGGTTTTAACTTTCTTTGTCTAAAAAAAAAAAAAACAAGAAAAAAAAGTAAGGAATAAAACACTGCGTATACTGTTACGCCCCGAAGTGTTTTATTCCTCTTACACCACATCAGTTCGTTCAGATAATGTTTTGGAATATCTACGAATCATGTTGTTATTTACAGTACGTTATAGCAGCTATAAACTTAATAAGCTAGTTAATAAGCTTGTCCTGCTAGCAAGAAAGCGCGAAAAAATGTACTGAAGATGTCGGAAAACGTCAGCTTAGCTTTCCCTGTTACAAAGCGCTGACACTGGAGACTCCATCCGAAGATGATAAAGAAATGAACGTCTCCTTACAGAAAACATCACCATATCGATGAATATATATGGTTTTCTTTGTTAAATAAGAAATAATAAGAATTTTGCTTTGATATAAACCGGTGATTTGCAGCTTCACTACTGTCAGAGTCGCCGTTATAGAAAATGAATCAACATCTCGTGTGGTATAAACACAATTACAGGACAGTTACAGCATTTTCAGTCCATTACTCTTCACTCCAACACACACACTTACAGTACACACACACACACACACACACACACACACACATTAAAAAGCATGACTCATTATTGCATAAGCAGCTTCCTCCTGGAAAACATTTCAAAACGAGTCAATGCAGATCGAACGAGGTTTTAAACACATTAAAGCGAGTCAGGAGAAATCTCTTCACTTGATAAACATGCCTTTTAGTCTAAAAAACACATCTTCATTCTCTTCCGAGACGAGGCCGGCTTTATTTTTGCTCCGACGAGGGAAATGGGTATTTAGAACGAATGCACAGAATTAAATAAAAGCGCCGGAGGAAATAAGGCCTGGTCTTGTGTACCGTTAACTCGTCGAACAAAACAGACGGCTGACACGAGGCCAAAGGAAACCGAGAGGTTGAAAAGAAAGAAATAATTAAATAAATGAATGAATGAATGGAGTGTGGGGATGATGAGCGTCTTATCCGGCTCGAGAAATCAGTCTCCAGCTCTCAGATTAATCCCATTAGATGTTGGTAAACAGCAGCTCTCTCACAATCAGGCCTAAACTGCACCATTTGCATGTTTGAGACGCAATCAACGCGCTTGTGTTTTTCTCTGTTGTTCTGTCTGTGATTAGGGGCACGGGGACACATTTAAAGAGGCGGGATTGTCGACAAAAGGAATTCCAGATGGTCCTGTCTGTTTGGGCTGATGCTCCTTTCAAGTGTTCAACTGAAGCACTGATATCCCATTTGACAAAAAAACCAGAACTACAACAACAACAACAACGACAAAAACCCTTGACTTCATTCATATTTGTTGCATTCTTCCATCTAAAAGTTTTTGTGAACTCAAACGTGTGGCAAAACAAACCATGAAAATCATTTCACGTTCCAATCTTGATGTCAAGAAAATAAGAGAAAATATTTACAAAAAACCCACATACAATCAGCGTAATTAAAATAAATTAGCATGCTGTATATCATTATTCCTCTTATACTGCAGCTAATAGATAATTGCGAGAAAAGATGGCGCCGAGGTCCATGGCATGCCGTCTGTTGCTCAGTTTGTTTGTGGTGGTTTTAATATTTATGACGACTGCTATGCTCCAAAACGTTGATGACTTGTTAACCTACGCTCGTCAAATACTCCTTAATATTGGAACTATTAAGTGAAAGAACCAACACACTCACACGGCCATATTTTAGATCTGGATTTGTCCCATGGCCTGTCCATTTCCACCGGTCAATTAGGTGATTTAAGTTTCTCAGACAACAAGCTGGCAACGTTCACTGTTCCTCTTGTTCATTATGATGCTAAAATCATTAGACCTGTACGATGGGCACTGAAAACTGCTCTCCGACATCTGGAGAGAAATCTGCTGCAGCGTTTAGCGAGGCTAGTCTTTTGCACTCTGTCGAACATCTTGCAAACACTTTAAACGCTGATGAGTTTCTTAATGCGTTTAATTCGCCGAATTATCATAAAAACAAATCTGAACCATGGTTAAACGGCAATACTCGGTGATTAAGGCAGAAGGGCAGAGTGTAGATGGAGAAAGGATAAGCTACAAGTATCTTTCGAGATCTTACAGGAATCTTTCATTAAACATCAAAAAGTGGTGACATAATATCTACGGAACTCAAACAGACCCAGGACGCAGTTTAATATTCTCAATTCTGTCATAAATCCTATAGGCAAAACCTATCCTGCGGAGTCTTCCACATTGTGTGAAAATCTTCTGAATTTCTTTGTGGATGATATAGCAGCGATCAGACAGTCCATTGTGTCTTCAAAAGATCCTTTGGATACTCCCAGCTGCACTTTAAGCCGAGTTCCTGGCCGTATTTAATGAACATGGTTGCTCAGTTGAAGCCCAGCACTTCCTCCCTTGACATCGTTCCTACCTCCTTTTTTTAAACAGATCTTTAATAGTGTTGTTGATGTGAATCTTAGCAGTAGTAAACAACAGTCTTTTCTCCAGGTCTGTTCCAGCCTTTTTTAAACATGTATTGGTGAAACCGTTACTGAAAAAGCCAAACTTGGAGTTATCTTGTTTTAGACCAAGCTCAAATGAACCTTTTACTGCAAAAATTTGAGAGAAAGCTGCGCTAGATCAATTACAAAGTTTCTTGGAAAGAACCCGCATTAAAGAAAATAAAAAAAATTCACTCTGGTTTTAGGAATGAAATCTTGCTATCTGTTGAAACTGGGATGTCTGTCATTTTATTCTTATTAGATTTGAGTGCAGCGTGTGACAGTGTTGACCATGATTTTTTAAGCATCAGGGAGTGCCCTTTTGTTGGTTCGAATCCTATCTTAGCGATAGAACCTTTTTTCAAGGTATTGGATGTTCTGTTTCTTCTCTAGCTCCCCTTACCTGCGGTATCCCACAAGGCTCCATTCTTGGTCCCACCCACCTTTTTCTCCCTTTATATGCTATCACTAGGGTCAATTTTAAGGAATCACGGAGTGGCTTTCCATTTTTAATGCAGATGACACCCAAATCGATCTGCCGATAAAACAAAACAAGACAAGAGAGGTCTAGAAACCTTGCTTGCATGTCTGGCTGATATTAGATCTTGGATGTCTTCGAATTTCTTATATTTGAATGAGAGCGAAACAGAAGTTATTGTGTTCGGTCCCACTGTGGTTAAAGGAAATACAAACCGCAATCTTGGCAACCTTGCATCTGTCAAAAATTTAGGACTGACTTTTGATTCTTCCTGCGAGTTTGACCAACATATTTAGTTCAGTGGTTAAGTCAGGTTTTTTTCATCTGAAACTTCTGGCCAAAGTTAAGTCTTTCTTATCTTTTAGAGACCTTGAGAGAGTGATCCATGTTTTCATTTTATCTCACTTGGATTCCTGTAATTCTCTAAATACGGGAATATCCCGTTCCTCTATCTCACGGCTTCAAACAGTCCGAAATGCTGCTGCTAGACTTTTAACCGGGGTGAGTAAACATGGTCATATCCCTGCAATTTTAAGGTCTTTAAATTGGTTGCCAATGTGTTATAGAATTGATTTTAAGGTATTACTGTTTGTTATTAAGTCATTAAACGGCCTGGCGCTTCCTCTATCTGTCCGATCTATTAAGCTTAAATAAGCCTATCAGATGTCTACGATCTGCTGATCACAACACCCTGTCCTTTCCCAGATCGAGATTAAAGCTGAGAGGTGACCGTGAATCTCCGAACGCTGGACCTACGTAACGGAACCTCTGTCTGTCAGTTCTGCCACCTCCTTACACGACTTCAAATACGAGTTAAAGTCTCACCTTTTTTTTGGCATTTAACTCATCATAAATTTCCAACATTGTCAAATTAGTCTATTATTTTTTTCTATTTATTTATTTAGTTATTTATTTGGTATACTTATGAACTGTAACTGGCTTTGTACAGCACAGTGGTCAATCAAATCAAATGAAAAAAAGAAAATAAAAAAGTTCCTTTAATGAATATTAAGTGTTTTACATATACCATCGGGGTGGGGGGTGGGGGGGGGGTTGTGGATGGATGCTTTTAATGAGTCAGTGAAGTTTTTTCAACCTTCTACAACACCCACAAGACCTACACGATCAAACGCTATGAGCACTCCGGGAAAAGAAGTAACAAAAAAGTTTCCAGCCTGCTCTCAGCAATTCACAATTATGCAGTAAAAGTTTACACACCCCAGTGAATGAGGTTGTGGTTTTATAGTCGTCTGAGTACGAGAGGAAAGCTGTTCTATAAACGAAACAACCCCGAAGTTCTCCGCTAAAGGATGATAAATGCTTGCTACCTTTTCTTTCTTTTTTAATATAATCACTATTCTTTTTCCCTCTCGTGATATTCATGCTACTCTCAGGCCAATTCCAAGCCCCAGCGAGTCTGCTCATCGATTGTAGAGGTGTGCTACGGTCCATGTCGTTGGTGTAGGTCACGATCAGGACGTGAATGCAGATGTGATGTGATGTCATTCGGAGATCTCTTTCTTAAGCACCACAGTTCTTTCAGACAGGAATCCTTCGTGATGAGGTGAACCTTAAAAGATATTATTTTGCTTAGCCGGTACGTTCCGCTCATCCGTCTCGGGAGCCTGTGGGATGAGTTTAAAGAAGCTGACACATGCAACTATGCATTAACCTCAAGTACCGCGGCTCCTGTCTGCCTGGCTGATTTATCGCTACGCCTCGAACTGCGGCACTGTCAGTCATTTAACCAAGTCATCTGATCGATCCCAGTCGCCCTGTCCGCTGTGAAGTTACTGAATTAATCACCATGTGAGGAATAAAACACTCGGTGTGCAGCACTAATAGGAAAATAATCAATAACACTGAGGTGTGATTAAGCAGAGTTACTGTAAACACACACGTCCATACCAGGGCATCCCAAAGTGTTTTATTCCTCTTATACCACAGCAATGGCATGCCATACTTTTTATCCATTTATAGTTATATTTAAAGTCATGGAATGTCTGTGAAACAAGTTCGTTCCTGTTCTCACTTACGTTATAGCAGCTATAAACAGTCCTCCGTCCTGAAGATGTCAGGAAACTTAAAGTTAAAGTAAGCTTTACCTCTGACACTGGAGACTCCTTCTATAAATCTCCAGACACCGTCTGACCAATCAGATTTGAGAAATCGACACCGCTGTGGTGTAAACGGTATAATTTGAAAATCCTGTTTAGTTTGATTGCTGCCTTGAGAGATGAACGTGAATATAACGACGCCAGCCTGATGAAACTCCTTACAGAGGCTAAGCAATTAGCATAAAGTTAGACCAGGCACAGGGTTTGTTATACAAAGCGTTGACAACTCAATCTCTCATCAACACGGGCACACTAATGACGCAGCCTTCCCATTAAAACATGTTTCATCCCGCTTGCCAAAACACTTCCACCTCCCTGTTTCATCACAATGCACCCGGCTTGAACCTCATGAAACTTATCTGCTCCTCATTATACAACATACAAAAGGGCCGACATAATAATTCAGGCTCGGTCCCCTGTGCATGCGGCACGCTCTATTTATCAAAGTCGAACATGTTTGTCCAGGACCACATGCTGGACAAATTGAAGTCTGCTGATAATAAGGGTCAAACCTTGTGCAGAGTTTCATCCATTTTCTCTCTCTCTCTTTATTTTTTCTTTAAGGGACTTTTTCACAAGAAGGCGATGAGGAAAATAAGTGGAGGGTAATTTACCTGGAACAGGCAACGCTGCCGGCTGGGCCTGTGTAAGGGCAATGCGTCATTTCACCGTGTTCAGGGTTGTTAAAGTAACAGGACATTTCTCATACAGACTCCAAATTACACCCACATGACCTCGGAGGCAGCAGCAGAAAGCCATTTTTTTGTCCTTAATTGGTTCCTAGTTTTGCACCGTTAAAGTTTAGCTTAATTTATGAAAACACGGTGGCTAAACAAACACAGAATCAAGCGCGAATGCAATGTTGTCGAGATGCTTCATAAGAAAGAACAATTAACGTTGATTCTGATTGATCAGAAGGTGTTGATTCATTTTCTGTATCTGCAGCTTTATATCACATTACATCTCATTACTGAGCTCCTTTTAATGCGTTACATTACATTACATTTATTCATTTAGCGGACGCTTTTATCCAAAGCGACTTACAAATGAGAAAATACAAGCAAAGCGATATATCAAGCAGAGAACAATACAAGTAGTGCTACCATACAAGATCCATTAATTGAGTTCCAGAAGAAGCAAAGTGCGCGGAGTAGAGGTGTAAGTGCAATTTTTTTTTATTTTTATAGGTTGGTCAGGTGTTCACGGAAGAGGTGGGACTTTAGGTGTTTTTTGAAGATGGTGAGAGATTCTGCGGTCCGGATTGAGGTTGGAAGTTCATTCCACCACTGAGGGACGGTTAGTTTGAATGTTCTTGAAAGGGACCTTGAGCCACGCTGAGTAGGCACTACTAACCGTCGGTCATTAACTGATCGCAGATTGTGTGAGGGAACGTAAGCCTTGAGGAAAGAGTTGAGGTAGGAGAGTGCTGTTCCAGACAAGGTCTTGTACGTGAGCATCAAGGCCTTGAATTTGATGTGGGTGGCTACAGGAAGCCAGTGGAGGGAGATGAACAGGGGTGTGACATGGGTTACTGTTGCTATAGCAACAACTCGTTACAAGATGGGCTTGTACCGAGGACGCGCCAAATAAACAGATTAAAAAACATGCGTATCGTGACATTTTCTCTAAGGAAGGAGTCTCCAGTGTCAGCACTTTGTAACAGTCAGAGGTAAATCTGTAACTTTATGTTAAAGGGTTTTTTTTAGCTTGAAGAGAGAGAATAAAGAGAGGGCTGGTGAAGGAATGACCGTTTGTAGCTACTGTAACGTAAGTGAGAACAAGAGAAAGGATTTGACTTAGACTTGACTAACTACAGACGGATGAAACGTAGGACCTCATTCTTTCACAAATAAAATAATGTAATTGTTGGCAAATTTCTGAAGTATAAGACGAATTAAACACTCCGTGACGTGATCGATAACCACTGCGAGGTGCGAGTGCTCGACTCTTCCAGGGCTTGCCAGATGAGAAGATCCGTGTCGCTTCAGTACATTCACAGATTAAAACACATCCATGGATTATAAACAAGCACATTTTTGCGTATTAAGTATCAATGGAGTCCACGTTTGTAGGCGTTTCTGATAAATAAACTGTGTAGCATTCTTAGATGTTTGATTACAGGGTTGATTAGGATTCACAGTCAGTGCCAGTGAAAGTTCACAGCTCATGGATTAGCCTGATTACCAATCGGAGACGAAAAAGAAAAGCCGAGCATCAATAAAACATCAGTACATCTTCAGCTACAGGTCACTGAGAGCGAATGCAGTATAATTACAACCTGATATATTACACTGACGGGGCAGAGACCCAGCTCTCGTTTCTCCTCCTGCTTTCTTAATCGTTCTGTTTTTCCATCAGTGATTCTTCCAGTAAACACTTGCCACTGATAGTGTATAGGAAAAAAATTAATCACTGTACAAAACACAGACAATAACAACAACAAAAAAAACTCCCAATCTCCAGCATGCAGGAGTGTACACACCCTTTTATAATTGAGAACGTGGCCGTGTTCAGAATCCACCAATCACGTTCAAACTCATGTTAAACACTAATGAGTGTAGACCTGCCATCAATTAAAGTGACTGATTAACCCCAAATAAAGTCCAGCTGTTCCTATAAGATTCTCCTGACATCTTCTGGGTAAATCCAACTGGAAAAGACCTGGGCCACAAAGATCTTACAGAGCAGGTACGGGATCTCAAAAATATCAATCAGGAAAGGGTTACAAATAACTTCCAAGGTATCGGATATACCATGGAACACTGTAAATATAATGAACACGTGAAGAAAATATGGCACGACAGTGATACTACGAAGATCAGGACGTCCCTCTAAAACTGATGAGAAGATCAGGAGAAACCGGTCAGCGAGACTGCCGAGAGGAGCTACAGCGAGAGTAAAAGAACTGCAGCAGCTTCTGGTAAGTACTGGTTACTCCCTACACGTGACAACAATTTTCTGAATTCTTCATATCTCTGGGCTGTGGGGTAGGGGCGCAAGATCTCCCAAAACCATGTGGAATAATGTGTTATGGTCTGAAGAGACCAAAGTTTGATGGGTGACATTTTGGCCAGAATACCAAAAGATATGTGTGGCACAAAAGAAATCAGAGCACATGACTACAAGAACAGCTTCCTCACGGTGAAGCACGGTGGTGGCAGCTTCATACTGTGAGGCTGTTTGTCTTCAGCTGGAATCGAGGCTTTAATCAGGCTGGAGGGAATAAGGAACAGCTCCAAATACCAGACAGTTTTAGCACAAAACCTTAAATCTTCTGCTAAAACTCTTGAGATGAAGAGGAATTTCAGCTTTCAGTACGACGACGACCAGAAGCAAACCTCCAGATCAACAAAGGAACGGCTTCACCAAAACAAGCTCAAGGTTTTAGAATGTCCCCGCCTGAGTCCAGACCTAAATCCAATCAAAAATCTGTGGGGTGACCTGAAGAGGGCTGTGTACAGGAGATTTCCAGACAATCTGACAGAGTTAGAATGCTTTTGCAAGGAAGAATAAAATAAAATATATAAAGTCAAGACGCTCCTAACTGATCAACTCTTACCCAAAAAGACTGAATGCTGTGATAAAATCTAAAGCTGTTTCAACTAAGTATTAGTTCAAGGGTGTGCACACTTATACATCCAGGTTGTTGTACATTTTTATTTTTTATTTTTCCCCTAAAATGATTCAATTATTGTTTTTTTTTTGTTTTCATTTTAATTAACAGGTGCTTTTATAGTCCATAATAGACAGTTGTGCTTCCCCTATTTTAATAACCACCAGCCTCCACTGTTCCTATCATGTTTAAGATTTGACCCCACAACCTTTCAATGATCTATATTAGGAGGTCAGAAAAGCCCCGCCCTCTTTCATAATCTCCACCCTGAGGAAAATGTTGAAGTCTCTTAAAAATGAATGTTTCAGAATTCCAAGCTCTGGTCGTGTCAATGTCAGTTCAAGAAGATGGGAGGACTTCCTTGAATCAGCACATTTTCTGTGTGTGTGTGTGTGTGTGTGTGTGTGTGTGTGTCTGTCTCCGTTTAGGATGTTGAACAGATGTTACGACAGCCTGGAGCCAGAGTGATAATGACTGTGTTTAAAAGCAGCTCGCTGTTCGAGTTTGGATCGATAGGTTTGGAAACGCACGGAGCTCGGCGCCTGTATTTGCAAGAGGCAACCCCCCGTTTTTTTCCCCTCTGATCAATACGCTCCACTCAATCACGTTCATTTGTCTTCATCAACTCCTCCGTCTCTCTCATGTACACACCGTTTTCTGAGTGCATCAGGCAGCACACATGCCTCTCGATCGCGATTACGCCCACATCGGCGTCTATAAAGTGCTAAATCCTGAGGACGGCATTCTCTTTAAGTCTGGAGCTTTGATCCTATTGGATGTGAACGTTTAGACACGGATAACTTAAAGATCACTCACTTAAGTCGATTTGAAGTCTGGCGTCCACATTATGCAAATCACTGCGTCCAAGGTTTTCTTCTTAAACACGAGCGCTCGCCTTGAAAACGTGGACTGAAGAACTCTCTTTGCTTTTGAATGTAATATTGAATGATGCCATGTAAAGTCAAGAGATCTATTTTTGAAAAAATGAATAGGAATATGTTGTGTAATATGTTCTGAATGAGAATCACTGGACTGGAATAAACATCGTACGATCAAACCCATTTTTCGAAGCGGTCCCTAAACGAGGCTTTTCCAATGAGGTCATTACAGGAAAACAGCATGTCGATAGCACTGCTAGCACAGAAGTTCACCTGACGCTCTCCCATCATTTCGACACACCTTTCAAAGCTCCGCTATCCAGCATAACATCGCTTATTATTTGTTCGAATTTTCTATACACTGTACAGTACTCCTGTATACGATTATATTCTACACCAAAAACAGAAAGTGTAATACGGCGGGTACGTACTGCTCTTTTCTCTCGACTCTCTCTCTCGCTCGCCCACGACACTTCCTGCACTTTGCCAAAGGGAAAAGGTCAGAAAAATGTCACGCTTTGTCAGTCCACTACGCTTAAGCGGCTCACCTGAAGGCAGTCGCTGACCGAACAAACCCCGTCTGAAAAAGTCAACAACTTCACAAGTGCTTCAGCGCTAAACATCTGCCACGGGGCCTGACGGTTAATAAAAAAAACAAACCTAAACCAGCACTGGCAACGCTCTGTTAGTAGTAAACTCTTCTTTACTTCTTTACTTTCCCCTCTCAAGCCAGGAGAACTCTAAACAGCAGAGGAGCCATGAAACCATTACGACCATTACGGCTGTTTTGCCAGGCATTGTGCTGAAGAAGGAAATAAATAGCGCCATTGTGAAATAAAAAGCGTGGATAATAAAAGAAGTCATTTTCTCAAAAGGGCCCAGTCTGAATTGCGATTGTGTCACATATGGAAACAAGTGTTGGCGCTGGCCATGTCTCAACACCCTCCCCCCCACCCAATCGCTTGCAGCTCCATTACAGGCTAAACGACTCCCATCAGTGCCTTTCTGGGCCCTCGAACCTTAATAGAGAGACGCGCACTCACCTTGACTCCGAAACTAGTGCTTCACACGCCGACGATCTCGTCAGCCGTCACAGGGGAACGATCGATGAGGTCTGAGAAGGATTTCCGGACTCGTGGAGCTTTTCAGAGTTTAAACTGAGTACCGTGAGACTTAATTTGATCATTACAAAAATTATTTAGTAATTATTTAGCATGTTACTAAATCCAGTGCTGTCTCCGGTAAGGAGATGTCTGTTTAGCGTTTATGTAAGGAGTCTCCGGTGTCAGTCTATCGGATAAAAAGTATGTTGTGTTCTTTAATAAACTGAAAAGGGTAATAGTGCAAATTGCTGTGGTATAGGAGGAGTAAAATCCTTTTGGACATGCTGTTCGGGAAGGTTAGAGTATCTCTGCTTCATCACAACACCCTGTCGTTGATTGTTTTCCTATAGCAGCATGACCCAGAGTGTTTTGTTCCGTATTTACCTATGGTTTAGTTATATAGCTTTTAGAACTGATATGAAAACGGATATTGCTTGAAATTTGTCAATACATTTTATGTAAATAGCACCACTCCTACGATTACAAGGCAATGAATAATTCTCTTTTATCACATCGGCACATTTCCCCCCTTCATATCAAAGAAGAGAAATCTTTTTTTTTTAAATGCAAAAGCACGAGCAAAATGGCCAAGCTGTGAAAAATCTGCACCGTAAACATATCACTAGAACGCATTTTACATGCTCTACAAAGACGAGCACTGAATAATCAGAACCCAGACTCAGACATCATTATGCTCGCTGGCTGCACTGGCCTTCATCCGTCCAGCTTTGCCTTCACCGCCACCTGCACTGATCACGACTCAGCAATGCTAATTAGCTCCGACGTTTCAAAAAGAAGTCCGCGGCTGCGCCTACCATGGCCCGCTTCAAATGGCCCTGAGCCTGATGGGGAAAGACCAATTAAAACCCAGTGCAGCTGCAGATACGCTGCATTAAAAGGCTGAATTGGGTTATATAAAATCTCCTGATAAGAAATATTCGATAAATTGTCCATATTCGAGATATTTTCACTTGCTAAGACCATGTAGAAAGAGCAGGAACCAAGTTTTCACCAAGTTATAACCAAGTTCCTAATACTCACAATGCCCGAAGCTCGTTTATGTTCCAGCAAAAACATATAGGAAACATCCCGAAGCGTAAAGACTACTGCGCTATTGACGTCGCACCACAAAACTGAAAACCTGCCAACAAGCAACTGCAAAAGAGCCAACAACATCCTTCAAAAAAGCCATTTTGACCTCCTACCTCTCCTCTCATCCTGCTGAGACCGGATCAGTACGCTCCGAGTCGCCACAAACTTCAACACCGTACAGCTCCGGATGAAAAGCACGACCCGGGAAGTTTGATCGAGGCCAGCGGAGTCTTACCTCGGATCCTTCTGGATGCTGTCGATGGAGGGTGAGCGTGCCAGGGTCCCCTCGGGAGGGAGACTGGGGCCTGATTTGCTGTAGGGAGACTCCACAGACGAGCAGTACTGCAGCGTGCGGTACGGCTCCACGTAGCCGGTGTAGCCTCCACGCGGGAACGTTCCCGTGGCATTCTGGCTCGCTGTTCTCTGCAGAGGGACGGAGTCGACACCGGGGGAGGACGGGGCTATGGCAGGAGAGGAGGGACAAAACATAAAGGTCAGGAGATGTTCACAGATCTGGTGGATTAGGTCTAGAAAAAGGCATCGGAGGAGACGGAAAAGGACAGACAGGAACCCAGCAAAGAGAACGACAGAAAAGGCAACAAGGTTGAGAACAGATCGAGATTTAGACACGTTCTGGCACAAATTTGGCAAAACAGAGTCTTATATATACGTATAAAAATATTCCTTCAGACCAGAACAGGCTGTATTTTATATATTTTTCATCAAGACTGCATCTGTCTTCACTCATCTTAAGTAAATATAATCTATCATCTATCACGATTAACCCTGGAGGAATATAATGTGATACAATTTGAATTAAGAATGCACCTATTAAGAAACGTAAGAAAAAAATGCATAAAAACAGAATATTTTGATAATCTGACAGCTTTCGGTTTCATAAATGCAACATTAATTCAAATAAAATGAGCAACTTCAGGATTATGAAAACATCAGCCATATTAACTGAAGTTTATACACATCTAGTTAAAACTACATACACATGAATGAAGATACACTTGAATACAGTATTTTTGTATTATTAAATTCAAGAGAGAAGATGTTTATAGACGCTATGACCTACACTATACGGCTAAAACTTTATGTACCCTGCGGAGACCATCACACCCATATGAGGTTCTTCTCCAAAACTGTTTCCACAAAGTCTGACGAACACAATTATATACAACGTCTTTACAATTTCCCTTCGCTGGAACTAAGAGGTCCGAACCTGTTCCATCTGTTGCACAAAGCGAGCTCCATGACGACGTGGTGTGTGAAGGTTGGAAGAAGGTAGAAGAACTCGAGTGTCCTGCACACAGCCTGACCTCAACCCCACTGACTCACCACGTTTGGGATGAACTGGAAATGAACTGGAGTCTCCTCACCAGCACAACATCAGCACCTGATCTCAACCTCACTAACGCTCTTGTAGCCGAATGAACACAAATCCCCACGGCCACGCCCTGAAATCTAGCGGAAAGCCTTCTCAGAAGAGCGGAGCGCGTTAGTATAACAGCAAAGAGAGGAATAAATCTGGAATGAATGGCATGTTCAACAAGTATATAAGGGTGTGATGGTCAGGTGTCCACATACTTTTGGCCACACAGTGGAGGTGAGAACAGGAACTAACTTGATTTGCAGATGTTCCACAACATTAAATACAAATATAACGCGCTGTTTAATTAATATGAATGGTTAGCGTCGGCAAATCGCTGTGGCTTAAGAGGATCAAAACACTTAAGACATGCTTTTGAGGAAACTTCAACTGTCATTAATTATTTTCCTTTTATACATGTTTGACCTCCCACCATGCACGATTCTAACAATAACAATCATATGATACACACTCAGAAGCTAAAAATGGAGTATGACAAAGTGTAATATAAGTATTTCAGTAAATTGGCTCATCACAGCAGGGTGTGTGTGTGTGTGTGTGTGTGTGTGTGTGTGTGTGAGAGATACAGCTCAGCTTAAGAAGTGCTCACTCATGAGTAATTGCTTGTCAGCAGGAATATAGAGCAGCCCTATTTTTAGGTTCTACCACAGTCTTTCATTTCCTCGTTTTATCTCTGCTTATCGTTATCACGGATAAATCAGCATTTAACATCTGCAGACACGGAGAGATGGAGAGACGGAGCGACAGGCCTGGAACAGACTAAAATCTCATCTATAAAGGAAATTCGTGATCCAAGAACTTGCATCATGGGTCATCCCTGTGCATCTTCAGGTCATTTAAAAAGGTTTTGTTTTGTTTTTTGCTACTTCTTAAAAATCATCAAAGGCTTGGGGTCTATTTCTGCGTTATGGTAATGTCTGGGCCGTCCAGACAGCCACCGAGAATAAAGCTCATAAATCCGTGGGCCTAGACGATCGATAGGAGGAAAGAGGAAAGGTCCTCGAGTCTGAGCCTTCACCACAACACACACAGCTAAAAATGAGATATGAACTCACACAAAGAGAAAGAAAGACAAAGGAAACACAAGACTTAGAACTGGTGAAATATATATATATATATATATATATATATATATATATATATATATATATATATATATATATATACACATACACACACGTGGGATGAAGAAATAAATTACAGCATATAATGGAAGATATGGCTAAAAAATTGCAATCTAACTGTCCAGATCGAATAATGTAGGTTTTAGATAGGCTAAAGTATTAACGCAAACATATACTGTATTTTATTGTACTTAAATGGTATTCATATATAAACGTGTTTATGTATTTCATGCAGCTGGGCGCTGTTAATATGCGTGACGTGTGCACAGTAGATAGAAATAAAGTAAACAACTCGTAAAGAAGGCAGATCGCTTCATTAATAAACACTCAGTGAGAATATTTACAATGCAATATGAGACAGGAATGATTCAGGCTGACAGTGTCATCAGAGCAACACACACAATCAACAAGACTTTCATTTACAGATTATTCATAAACGATTTCTGTAAAGAGTAAAACCCATAATAATCAACGATGGGGGTAGGTGTGACGATGCGGAGTTACTGTTGGTGAACATCCATTCATAGTTATATTAATGTTGTAATATTTGATATGAACACCAGGTGTACAGAGAAAAAGGCCACGCCTACAGGAAGCAGCACATCTAATTCAAGTGTGCATAAAATAGCACCGGTTCTTTCTGACCTAATAAACTCCTGCATCTGCTGTGATGACCTGGTATTTCCTCATAGCGTGCTAGTGACCTTTCGTTGACCTTGATGCGCCATTAGACCATCATAATTGAAATATTTGCCACAGCACATCCCAACACATATAACATACAGTATAACACTCCATAGAATCAGCTTAAATCCTCATCTTAGATACAGTACCTGCTGCACCGACACCTCACCAACTCAGCGGTCCAAAAAAAATTATTTAGCCTTATCGTGTAAAACGATATCTAAAAGTGTGCCACAATACAACATAAATAAACAATGACAGGCAATAAATAAGATGCGCTAAAACAAAGGGGTCGAATGAAAACCTTTCTAATTCAACCCAAAGCTTAAATCAAGAGACATAACACTCTTATCTGGTCCAATGACAAGGAAATTGCTCTTTGTGCGGTCAAGATGCAGCGGCGTACGTGTTTGTAATCTCCTAATAATAATCCTGACAAGTCAACAGACTCTTATTAATCTCTTACAGAGTCGTTTAACCATGCTAGCTTGTCTAGAATATTCAGCGCAGTGTATCCAGCTCAAAGCAGACAAAGTGATTTGTTTTGTCCCTGTAATTCCTTAATTAACACCCTTTCTGAGCCGTTACACATTTGCATTGCTCGCTGTGAACATCTCGTGGGTTTCTGTTGTCGTCGACTTGAAGGTCGTTTGGAGATAACCCGCCATTTTCAATTACAGTAAAGTCTCTTAATTGTGCTTTCGTGTTTTTTTTTTTTCCGCCCACTAATTGGTCCACTGGGCTACGGATATACAAATCCAGATATTTCACGAGGAAGAAGACGTGACTGAACTACACCGTTTTGTACGATTAAACTGTCGGCATAACGCCAGACTGCTCTTCTGTTCTCCTTGATGACTCTGTTAGTCCCAGAGATATGACTCGTCGGATGTTGAAAACTCTTTTACGCGCGGTAAATCTGAAAATCTCTGCACACAGACATCACTCATGCATATGCATGGTTCAGATGGTAAACATGACTCAGAATCCCCAATCTGTCTCCCGCTTTCTGCGTCTTTTCCCATCTTTTGTCGTTCCAAGTCCCTCGATCATGGCTGAATATTGTATTTGCACTGATAACGAGCCGCTCGTTCAAATGGCTTGACCTTTCCGATACGAATCTTTCAGATGTTCCAGGACGATGCCGTGACGTTCAGACGATGCGTGCCGTCGATAAGACATCGAACGCAAGCGTAAACAAACAGAATCCCGGCTCTGCTGCTTTTTCTTAATATTTCTCCGGCAAGATTTCACACTAAAAGCATTTTGACTTAAAAAAAAAAAAAAAAAAACCCGGCTCCTTCGTTATCAGGGGATTGACAGATAAGATAATCTCACTTAAGTCAGATTATTTCTCAAAAAGAGGTACCGTTTTAGAGCAAAGTATGCTTTTTCTGTAGTTATGTTATGATTGGATTGGATAGGTCATCTGGCTCACATTACAATCCAGTATTATACCACAGTGTTGTTGGATTCTGGATTCTGATTGGTCAGAAGGTTTGTACAGGAGAAAAGTTATATAACAGGAACTAACCTTATACTGAATCAATCTCTATTCTCATCTTGCCTATGCCAATTAACACACAAACCCAACAATGCTCTTGGCATTCACTCAAAGACAGTTTGTCAAGAGTGCCACTAGCTGTCTCACCATGTTAATTCAATTATGAAGACTTCAGACCAAATAAGAAACCCTCATGGCGGTGTAAATAACATTAACTGGATCATAAGCATCTCTGGAGAATGGAACGGTCATGATCTTGATCTCCTGCTTCAAGTCTCGGCTCCTGTAGCCACGGTGAGAGAACGAGCGTTTATAGCTGCTCTAAATGTAAGTGAGAACAGGAAGTGACTTGTTTCATGGACGTTAAAAAAAAAGGATAAAAAAAAAGCATGACATGTTCTTTAATAAATAAAAATGGTTAAAGTTGGATACTGCTTGAGGAATAAAACACTTCAGGATGGTAACAGTAACTTGGCTTCCCATTGATATACATGGATTCCAATAAGATTCCCAATTTGAGTTTATTATTCATTGTAAATATCACAATTTTATACTCTTATTGTTTTAAAAAGCAGCTCATTTTATAGGCTCAGAACAAAAACATGGGCGTACACCGTAAAACCGGATAAGTTCATTTAACTCCAAAAATTACATTTAACTCCAAAAAACTAATTACCTCAAAATTTTTTAAGTTGATAAATCAATTTCTTTGAGCCAAATACACAAATATAACAAAAATTTAACTCAGTTAACCCTATTTAAGTGTATTCGGCTTAAAGAAATTGATTTATCAACTTCAAAATTTTGAGGTAATTTGTTTCCTCAAATTTTTGGAGTTAAATGAACTTATCCGGTTTTACAGTGTAGAATCATGTCATTTTATTTAAAAATAAATAAATAAATAAAGCAGTGATGCTTAAATTAGGATGTTTTCTCTATACAGGAAGTCAATGTTACAAACATTACGCATGTCTGGTTTTTAGTGTACGCTTGCACATGAGTTGATTTACAGGAAAGACGTGCTTTCAGCAAAAGATTCCCAAATCCCTCGTAATGCCGGAGAAGTAATAGCTCCGGATCACTGACTTTATTCCGGCATGTTCTTTATGGTGTGGATTTTTAGCGCTCCACTTTTACGAGGTGTTTTTTTTTCATTCTCCCTGACCCGCTCTGATCCTCATTTGTTTGGTTATTTCCAGTAGCACCTTTTCTTTAACATGACTGAAAACAAAACTGGTACAGAAGAATAACGGCGCATTACGTGTACGAATAGATGTTAAGATATCCTCAGAGTCGTCGCCTCAAAACGTCGTTGCTTCGCACTAAACGCAAACTCTGTCCTTCTTCACCCGACACTGACCCTGTCTGTAACGCATTAAAAAAATACACCATGTCTTGATGGACAACTGGCATGTTTTCCGTTGTCGTTTACGTGCTTTCCAGTCCTGAACTGACTCGAACGAGACATTTGGAGGTGAAACCTGCTGAATAATGCATTTCAACTCTACTCTGTCAGAATGTTATGCTAACGTTATACGCTATATGTTAATCAGCCAGCCGTTGCTTCGGTAAACTCTCTAGGCTTAGACTCGATTTTGCTGCAAGAATTCTGGTAAAAAAGTTCAATTCAGCAAGATCACCTTACATGCAAACATGTCCACACACCTGTGATGAATGCTAAGCATTAGCAACAGACCCTTGTGAAATGTTCTTTTTTTTTTCAATCAGGAGGTGGATTAAGCTCTCGGTGGAGGAGTCAGTGCTTTGCTTTTAGCTGGAGCCAGACTCGCTAATCATATAAGAGTTGAATATCACAACCAGGAGCCTCTCATCGGGCCCTTTCCTGCTGATCTTCACAAATTACTCATTTGCATGGTATGAGTAATTAGCACATTTTGAAAGATCAGCATAAAGAAGAGACGGGATGTCTTCATAACAAATGTGCTTGTGTTAAAAACTACACAGTGAGGCATTTCCCTGAGTAAAAACTCAGATTTTTAGGAAATAGACCAGAAGGCGTTTTCGTTTTCTTTTTCCTGTTTATTTATTTATTTTTTTACATAGATTCCTCAAACATTTAAAGAATTAAAGAGATCCTGGTAACCCTACGTTCACACCAGCAAGCTTTCTCAAGTCTATATAAATGTATGGTAAAGCAACAAATCCAAACGATTGGCTTGAATGATTCTTTGGACCAATATTAAGGTGCAAGGTTTCTTCAGTTTCCCACTTCCCGCTTTAGTTCCTACCTCTAATTACTGTTTAACACAGGAAAATGGGGAAAAAATAAAGAGAAAAAGTCCCCAGATCTTAAAAAATTTCAACAGGAAATTTAGCCCAAAGTTTTCCAATGCACATGGAAAAGTATATTTTCCATTGCAGGAACTTTTGGAATGTTTCCACCACTGTAACCAGGACTAATTTTAGATGAATGTCCCCCCCTTGTGTAGTGCAGTTATAGCTATGGAGGACCTCTAAGCAGGCAACATGAAGCAAGGAACATTTTGAGGAACATTGGGCACATTTGCGCTGCAGGAACCAGGACTAATTTTAGTTCTTGGGCCATAATTCCTGGAACCGCTTTACTTCCTGCTTCAGAGTAGGCACAGGAGTTCTTGTGGTGGAAAGGTTGCTTTCCATATGCCTGCGACTGCACTTTCAAATGAAGGGAAAACATCACACCAATATCAGTCCCGGTTCTTTCATTAGTAATGTACCTAAACAAGATAATCAGCTCAAACATTCCAAATGTATCTGGAATGGTGTATTTGATTCTCAGGAACCATTTGGTACCATGGACTCTAGCACAGCACAGGAACTAAAATTCTGTAATAGTCTGTAAACGTGCCTGAAAGGATTCTGAAAAGATGCCTGCAGTAGAAATGTACATTTCCGGATGCATGTGGGAAAGTTTTGAGCTGATTTTCTTGTTGAATCTCCGCGGTTTCATAACCCGACATTTTCTCTTCTAGCTTCAAGGACCATTTTAGACTCTTAAACCAAACTCGAGGTATTTTTCCTCCATCCTCTCTTCTGAAGCAGCTCTTCAATTCCTATTCGACTCTGTAGCTTTGACTGTGTTATTTAACATTTAGAACAGATTCAGGGAACACAAGAAAGAAAGAGAGAGAGAGAGAGAGAGAGAGAGAGAGAGAGAGAGAGAGAGAGAGCAAGAAAGAGAAATGGAATTGGCTTAATAGGTTTATGCAAAACAGCCTCCCTTTGAAATGAGTCGTGTGTCATATTAGTCGTCTTTGATGAAAAAGAAAAAAAGGCAAACACTCAAGTTTGTACCCTCTCTTTCTCTCTCTCTCTCTCTCTCTCTCTCTCTCTCTCTGGAAAGTGTGAGTGTTTGAATAAGAGACTGGAGGGAACGTCTTCAAGACATCTCCTCCTCCAGGGTCAGGTTAATCCCTCTTTTATATACAAAACGAGACTTTTCCAGAATGTTCTGTGCAGTATGGTTGTCGTCGTGCCTCTCAACACCCAGCAAAGCTTAACTGACGCGACTGAGATTTCAGCGAAACGATTTCAGAGTCCTACCACGATGATGCAGGGGAAGGAGGAGGAATCTTTCTCAAAACTATAGTTTGCATTTATGAATGTTTCCAGAGAAGGTCTTTAAAAAAACATTCATCGTTTGTGGAAACTGAGTCGGAAACACATGTGGGAAAGCTCCATGAACTCAAAGTTAAAATCTCAGCGCTTGCCAGATTTTTCCTCTGTAGAATCCTCCCAGACTGTTCATTTTTTTTCTTCTCTTTTCAGTTTTCACCACCACAAGCACTCGGTTCTAAGCCCGGAAAACTAAAATCAGGGATAGAAAATTCAGACTGCAGAAGCAAACAGCACTGTCAAATGTAATATGATATAACACATACTTAAAATGTTTTTTAAACGAAACATTTAAATAAAAAAAAAGGCCGAAACGATGATATATGATTAATAAAATGGAGAGCACTGAAATAAATCTAATAGTAGTCCAGTATACTGCTAATATTATAATGCTGCATCACCGCTTCTATTTGCACTTAGCGCGTTAATCACGGCAAAATTCGGGTTAATTGAACAAAATGGAGGAATTTAATTACGTGCACAACTTCATGAAACGCCAAATCGACGTCATGAAATTGTATCGTGTGTGCTTTGTTCGTAATGAACAACTTTGAGTTGTTTAAAGTTCGAAGTCGATGCGCTGTGCACTAAAGAAAACCTGGCTGCGAGTTTGAAGGATAAGCTGACCAAGCACTCAGCTGCTACAGCTCACTTTAAGTTCATTAATTGGTCTCTGGACTTTAAAAGGACAATGCTCTTAATTAATGCATTAACAGAATCACGTTTATGGATTTAATATCAGAATCATACGACGTTCCACAGGTTTTTGTTTGTTTTTTTGTGCCTATTTACAGCCAAAAACTTCATCCTGACATACTGTGTTTACTTCAAACCGCCAGATGCTGGACAGTTAGAGCCGATATTACAATATTGCACGTAACTGAGACTGTTTCTCTCAAACTCCACGCACATTCATAACTCCTGCTTAACTTCTGAATAGAGTTTAAGTCTACAGTTACGTAGAGTCCTTACTACGCACATATTGGAAAATAGCCCTGTGATTCTCACTTGCTATAAACCCCTTTATACACGGTATGTGTAATTGCATGTTTTGCTTTTAAATATCGGTCTACATTCTTCGTGAAAGGTCACATGACCAAATATGCAAACTGTCTAAACGCATCTGTAACGCTGGAATCATCTGACTGTATCTTTGCATTCGAATTTGAATATGTAAAATGAATTTGTGAGTCTGTTGCCATCCTGCTTTGTCTAAAGACCCAATCATGGACGGCACACACCAGGAGCTGGGGTTTGATTTTCCCCGATCAGGGCCACCGGATTGTTAGTCCGTCTCAGTGTTGAAACTTTATCGTTTAAACATGAAAATGATGTCGCGGAACTACAAGCAAAACATGTTAATCCTGAGATAATGAAGTTGTTGGGTTCTCATGTATGTTCGAGATGCGGTTTAAATGCAACCGAGTTTGAACCTGAAATCCACTCGTTAGGGTTCTGTTGAGGTTTTCACGTTCTGAGTAAGCTTTTAATCTCTATTAAATAACTCGATCGTCAACAGACCAATCATATCAGTTTAACTCGCCACTTCATCATGGATGTAGTGCTGCAGCTACATGAGCGTGTTTTAATTAAGAAAAAACGCACCGAGGTTCTACAACCGGCTCAAAAACAAGCCCAGGGTTTAAAACTCCACTCTTCTCGCCATCATTGTAAAATATTGTATCATAATATTTACAAATAATGTCAAGCAAAAAACATTCCGTTTACCTATGCCATTCACTCACCAGGGTCTTGATGACAGGTGGCCTCGTATAATTAGCTACGCGTTCAGAAATAAAGCTACGAGAATATGTAAATCCCTTCACTGACTTTTGTTTTGTCGTGTGTTGGACGTTTTCATGAGCGAGTTTGTGACGATTATGGGATTTGGTATGGAATTTATGCATAATGGTTTTTTTTTTTTTTTAAATCCAGAAACCAATGGGGATGCAAACTTTTGCACTCAGATGTATATACATATATAGAAAAATTATTATTGTATTGTTTAAGTGTTAAAAAAAATGCATCCAATATAGTTTATAAGTGCTCGACTGGGGAAAAAATGAAATAATTCTAACAACAAACTTTATTTCTATACCTTTTATACGTTAATTTTTTTTTTTCACTGATTTAGTGCTTTACAAAAAAAAATTTAACAAAAACATTAAATAAAATGAGAACCAACATAAAGGGCAGATCTCAAATAAATAATTAAATTAATTGTTTGAAAAATAGCCATAATGCGAGTAAAAAAGGAATTAATAATTAAAGATAAGTGATTATTATTTCCAAATGAAATCTTACTCAGCATCAAAGCTAAGCTTCAACACACTCGAACATCTCATTTACCTCGGAAAGACACAAGACTCAAATCTCATGCCTTAAACTTCAAATTCATTTAAGATCTATGGGATGAAATATAATACAGCAGAATTCCCGAAGACGTACAGCTTCAATCGGAATAAAAATGATCCGCCGTAATGGAAATAATAGAGCCTTAATGAGCACCAGAGAGTTCGGAGAGGAAAAAAAATCCACTTGACAAATAATCTTATGACAAATAATCTCAGTGTCACTAGCACTCTAATCTATTCCACAAATGCTTTGCAGGAACCTTATGCATTATACATTTCCCATTCATAATACACACGCTCATATACTGTAGAAATGTAATGTTTTATATTGGTTCATTTCCAAACGCTCGAGTTTGTGCAACTAAACAATGAGTCATGCCCGAGCGACCTGCGGCGGACCTTCTCCGCCTGCCGGGACACCTTTATAAACATGTTTCCTCACTGAAATGTTAGGTAATGAAATAATTACAGTACAGGGAGGAGGAACAAACGGGTAGTCTGTCTCTGACACGAACACAACGCCGTGGAAATCATTCTGCCGGTGTTCGCAGGCCATTACGCAAAGGCAACAATATTGAAAGAGAATTGAGATTCTTACCACGCGTCATGAGCTGTGCTTCACAAAGGTCACAGGAATACACTCGGGTGCATCAGGAGAGAAAAATTACAACAGGAGCCGTCTATTAAAACGGGCTATGTGCATTATTATTTGAACAATTGAGCTGACATTTTGTCTCAGGGAGTGATCAGAGATTACAGCGCATCGCTGGTGCTGTTCCCGGCTTTCCACACCGAGAGCTTCTTACAACAAAGTTCTTTTATATCACAGTATTGTCACATTCTCTCCCTCTCTCTCTCCATATATATATATATATATATATATATATATATATATATATATATATAAACGCGTTATCGTTTCTGTAGTAACAGCTGAAGCTAGTAACGTAACTGTTACACAGCAGACACTCTATATGAACGGATTAAAAAAAAAAAAAGCGTGTGTAATCACTGATACGCATTGATGCGGTGAAGTATTCTGTGAGAAGACGTGTATTTGACGTTTATGGAAGGTTTTTTTTTTTTTACATCTTTTTCTGTAATGCTGCATTTTTTTTTTTAAAGAGACAGATCAAAAGAAAGACTTGTTTTAGAACATTAAATGTAACTATAAATGGATAAAAGTGGTGCATGTCTTTCATCAATAAACAGAAAATTGGAATTTGCTGTATAAGAGGAATAAAACACAGCATGGTGTACTGTTACAGTTTAAAAAAAAATTAAACAGTAACTCACATTGATTGTTTTATATCTATAACAGGACCCCCCCCAGGGGGGTTTTATAACAGGTTTTATAACAGGGGTAATTTAGGTTACCCCCAGGGTTCATTTAGGTTTGATCTTTTATCAAACTGCTGTTTTGTCTGGATTTACCAAAGAACTCTGGGGCCTTTTTAAAAAATTTTTTTTTTTTTTTTACATTTTTTTTTTTTTACTTTCACAATAATTAATGTACGCAGCATATATGGAGCTTAAATGTAACAGGTATAAAACAGATACTTACATTTGCTTAGTTAAGTTCAGAGGTTCAATCTCCCACGAGCACGCTCAAAAACCCCTTACTAAATAATACATTTAATCCTTTGCATCATGAAGAAAAGTCATTTAAATTCTCTTTCTCTTAATTCCTTTAAGCGTGACCAAATAATAAAAAAAAAAAACAATTAGCATCTAATTGGATTACCATGACCTGAGATCAGACTCAAAGCATTGTTGTGAAACATTTCAACAAGGTCAGAACATCTCGGAGGCAACGCTCTCGGAGCCGCATCCCCTCAGGAACGCATATATTTAAAGCCTAGCTCTAAAGAGGTCACTACTTGGCTGTGAGCAACGTCATGGTGGATTAGCAAGGATCTGATGCTCTTGAAGGTTTCTCAGGCAGGAATCGAATCACATTTACACAACCTAGAGAGGAACTTACCAGTGTTGGTACGGTAGGTCCCAGTGTGTCCTGGAGCAGGGGGTTCTGCTTGACTCTGACTCAGGCTCCTCATTGGGCCTTTCTGGTAAACCCGGTCCTCATAGATGGGCTCAATGTGGTGCTCTGGAGACTGCAGGGGTCTCAGATCGGAACCCGTGTGACTGTGCTGACTGCTGTATGAGCTCCGAGATCCTGTCGGGAGAAAACAATGTGTCAAAACACACTTCTTGGACTTCCTGGCGTGTGAGTTGGAGTAGAGTTGACTAATGTGGTTTAGTTTGGAGATTAAATTTTGATTTTTAGGGATGATGTTTACTGTATCATTAGGAAAACTGCTGGAAATCCTCTTCTTGGTTAATTTTTTATTTATTCCAGAATTGAATACACAATGATTTGGTAAAAAAAAACAAAAACAAAAAAACAAAACAAACAAAATGCATACAATATGATCCCACATGCTAAACTCTGTAGTATTGCACTGGAGCTACAAAGCTCATCCTGGCTAACAGACAACACTATCAGAACATTCAGAATGAATTCAGTAGGTTCTTACTAAAAAGTGTAGTAAGAACTTTCTTAAAACATCTTATGCAATGATGTTCGTTCAACATGTTAGCAGAACGTTGCTCGGTTACACAAAAACTCTGTATCTAGTATCTAAAGGTCCACATACTCTAAGTCCAGACCCAGGATTGATTATGGAATGGTTTTTGGAGGGCATCATCACCATCACAGCTTTGTTTTCAAGGGCTTTATCCTGGTCAGGGACGTCTGTCCGTCCATACCTAGGGGCGATTTAGAGTCGCCAGTCAACCTATCAGCATGTTTTTTGGACGCTGTGAGGAAATAGATGAAACCGGAGAACCCAGAGAACATGCCAAACTCCATACAGACAGTAACCCGAGCTCAGGATCGAATCAGGAACCCTGGAGCTTCAACCACCTCAAAATGCAAAGCAGTCTGGTGATGTAAATAAATGTAATGAAACCATATCAACCAAGTTTACTACTAACAGTTCAAAATAAATAAATAAAAATTTCCCACAAATGTCCATGTGCAAAATTATTCAACCCCCAAAGTTAGTATTTTGTTGAGCGTTTTTTTTTAAAAAATATATATATTATTATTATACTTTATAACCTTCAATAAATGTTTCCAGTTGGTCCTCACAAGTTTCTGACATCTCTCTACTGGAGTCTTTGCCCATCCTTTATGTACAAAAGCTTCCATCTTATTAATGTTCCTTGGTTTCCATGCCCCCACAGCGTTCTTTAAATCCCACCACAGATTTTCACTGGGATTTAAATCTGGGGACTGACATGGCCACTAAAGGTCAATCCAGGACCGATTCCAGAATAAAGCCTTAGTTGACTTGAACATATTCGATGTCCAATGCTCACAAAGCTTCAATTTACCCACTAAAGGAATCTCATTCTTCTTCTATAAGGCCAGGTATTTCACAGACACACGGTCAAGACTGCCATTTCCTCTGGCAGCAAAACACCTGCACAACAGGACTGACCCATCTCCGGGATGGTGATCTTTTTCCTATAAGCCTTGCCTTTCTAACACCAGACATAGTGCTGATCCATGGGTTCAGAGAGTTCCCATTAAGTTTCATCACTCCGTAAAACTCATTGCCTGTGCAAACTCATTTTTGCATATTCAAGTTCATTTCTAATGTGATTTTTAATCAAGAGTGGAGTGGAGTGTTCCTGGCTTTATCAGGTCATTCTGCAAGTCTTTGTCTGTAAGATGTTTTTTTTTTTCCTCAGCTGTTCTGTTCAAATGTCAGATTCCTCATAGAGAAATGTTGCTCTTTCTTCCATGCCCCGGTAGCTTTGCTGCTGTACAATGCGTTTAAAATGTATGATATGATACTGCCAGCTGTGTCTCTTAGAACTTTAAGTGTCTGGGATATCTTCTTGCCTTTTTGGTACAATAAAATAATTAATTCTCTTAGCTTCTGTGATGGCTCGTTTATTCTTTACCACGTTTGCTGCTTTACCACAATCACACAGGTGATTGTAAAATATTCTAAAAACTTCAATTGGTAAATCCTTACCGTCTCAGAGTATATACTATATAATATAATATTGAGTGCAACTGTATGTCTTTCAGTCATAGCTGCTTGCTTGTCTACAAATATACAGCATGTAATATATAACCCTAACCACATTTTCTGATGGCCTGCATGGTTTCACTTGACTTCTTCACACCGTAGACTCACAGATCACAACCAATCATTAAAAAACTTGAAACAGGATGTATTGGGTCAAGTTCAAGCTATCGTATTGTTCAGTGCCTGCTATCGTTCACTTGAAGAGAAGCCAGATCACCATTTTCAGGTGAATCACAGCTTTTTTGTGGACCTTACATACTTGACCAAATGTATCAAAGTCAAGTGTAAATATATCCCAAGGACAAGTCTAAACTGCCTCAGAAATACAAATAACACTGGATCTTGTACAAAAATGGCTGAAAAATGTGATGACAATTGTTTACATTGACATTTATGGCATTTGGCAGACACTCTTATCCAGAGCGACTTACATTTATCTCATTTACACAACTGAGCAATTGAGGGTTGAGGGCCTTGATCAAGGGCCCAAGAGTGGTAGCTTGGCAGTGCTGGGGCTTGAAATCCTGACCTTCTGATCAGTAACCCAGAGCCTTTAACCACTGAGCCACCACTGCCCCAATTATCTCATTTCTCTCTTAATAAAGTAAACAGAGAAGGGTTCTCTGGAGACAAAAGGGTAGATAAGAGGAGTAGGTGTTGGAAGCATCGACACTGGGGAAAGGAAGATGGAACGGCATTGCTATGTCATCTCACAGGGATTGGACTCACCCTCAAGCGCAAATTCACACCCCAACAGCACACAGTACACACTATTCTGTGTGGACTAAAAATGCAGTCTATCACAAGGAGATTCAAGTGTCACATGGACAGCCAGCTCCTCACAAACACTATAAAGTCGGGCCCACAATACAGTACACCCTTGAGGCACTTGTTTACATTGCAACACACAAACTTACGGACCCTGCTCCAGCTCTGCAGATGGCTAGATCAGTGTCGGGTACTATGCCTCTTCCCGCCATAATGTAATTGTGCAAATGTTCAGACAATAAGAAGCTGCAGTTAGAGTGGGCTCTCCCTGTAATCACCTTATCAGTGTCAGCCAGGCGACTGCCTCCACTCGCTAACCCAATTCCTACAAGGCTGGGGAGAGATCCTTGCCGGGTTTCCAGAAGGCTCTGTAAAAACATTCACCATCTGGGAGCACCGTCTTAAATGTTCTACTCTGTGAAGCAGCTGCTTTTAAACTCGGAAGAGCCTGAGAAACAGCATGGCAGTGAGGAAGGAAAGAAATTGATGTTTGGATGCCCTCCTGAGATGTTAACACGACCGAGAAACAATAGGACAATAGGGAAGAAGATCATTGTTTTTAAAGGCTTACTTGGTACTGAGTCCCAAGAACAGGGATTCTCTGATCGTTTTGTAGCCAGGAACCCAGAGAGCCAGAGAGTTTCCACTGATACAAGCCATTTTGATTAAATTTGTCATTAGGTTTCAGTTTACTTTACGTTTTTACATATAGGCATAATAATTTTTGAGAATGGCAGGTTGTGCTTTCCACTACTTCTGGGAGTCCCCAGATTCCATTTGGAGAACCATGACTCTAGAAATGGTTTTATAGGCAATATTTGTAGCTAAGCTCTTTGCCCAGGTAGATTTGGGTAAAGTCAGAAAGACAGACAGTCACCCAAATAAAGAAAGACACCCAGAGAGAAAATATCAACTCCTGAGCTGTGATTAAGTGAGCTCTTCTCAAAGGGCAACTCTCACTAGGCAACTTTTCCACAGCCAATTTGGAAGCTAAGCATTTCATCCAGGAAGATTTCGTTAAAGTCAGAAAGACATAGAGTCATACAAATAAATACAGACAACACAGAGCGAGAGAAAGATAAAGTCCTGAGCTGTGATTAAGCAAGCTCTTCTCTGAGGGCAACTCTCACTAGGAAACTCTTCCACAGCCAATTTGGAAGCTAAGCACTTTGTCCAGGTAGATTTAGACCGAAAGCTCTCGTCTCCAGTGCAGTTCCCTGTGTACATTAGCACAATGTTCCCTGAAGATAGCTTCCTTCAGAGGCTGTCGGAGGAACAACGTCAACACAGCCCTCTCCACATTATTCACAACATGATGAAACGACATACGCGGAAAAAGAAATTCACAGGAGTTTGAGAGCTGCGGGACTGCAGACTGCTACATATTCATTAGAATGAATTCAAAAACAACTCTCTACTACCTAGGTGTCTGAAAACTGGAAAAACTGCAGCATGCAGCCAAATCAAGGCAGTGAGTAAAAAAGACAAACTGAACAGCCAGAATTGTCCTCGAGTCAGTGGCCCCTTAGCAGCCACCATTAGCAAACATTCCTGTTCGGTAAGGACTTTGGTCAGGGTCAGGATGGATCCAGAATCTTGATCCGGAACACTGTCTGAGGTGGGAATATACCCTGGATGCCAGTCTATTGCAGGACAGCATGACTACTGTGAGGTGGTAATTCTTCTCGTTGCACCACCAGCCACCATGACCAAAGGTTGCGAGGTCAAATCTGAGGACTGCCACCATTGAGGCCTTCAGCAAGGCACTTAAGTCTTGCTTATACTTTCAGTATGTTTGTCACATTTCCCGTCAGCTATTTCTCATTTCCCCTTAATAGATTCCCACTTTCCCTCAGTTGGTTCCCATTTCTGGTCTGGTGCTTAGCATTTCTTGTTGGTTGTTTCCTTTTCCCATCAGTCAGGTCCCATTTCCTGTTGGTTGGTTCCCATTTCCAGTCTGATATTTCCCAGTTCCCCTCAGTTGTTTCCCATCTCCTGTGGGTTGGTTCCCATTTGCCCATGCTTGTTTCTTCACCTCTTGTCTTCACCCCTTTTCCCATAAGTTGGCTCCAAATATTCATCAGTTGCTTGGAGGCATTTTTCTCTTTCAAATCATCACAAAGAAGCTGTTTCTCATGCAGGCTGTGTTTAGGGATTGTTTTTTTGTGTAAACTATCATTTTAAAGTATCTTTAGCCAGCACTCAGTAAGATGTCTCACTACTACTAGTATCATCATTTCCTCAAACGAGGTGACGCCGAAAACTGCAACCTCCCACTCGCCATCAAAGTGTGCCTCCCCACTGGTTTGATGGACAGCTTGCAAGTCTGCTGAGAACTACCTAGCGTTCTGAAAAACCAAGAACATTCGAGGCTTTCAGAAGTTCCTTTCAGGATCGTATCCTGACTCACTGGCTTTGGATAACAGACGTGCCAACTTTGCAGAGAGTAAATGGCTCGGTAAACAGCTGAAAAGCTTGGGGCGACAGTAATGCGTTGTTCTGCTGTATTATTAAACCTACATAGTGTATATCTAACAACAGGACAGTAACAAGACATAAAATCCACTAATGGGAGCGTAAATTCCTTTCAGGGAATAAATTACCTTCATTTCACGAGAACATGCAGGCCTATTTCACTCTATAAATTTGCTCAGTCTTCATCTGAAGTGTAAATTGTTCACGAGCGAGATTTAGTGTTGAAGGTGTTCCCTCACGGCAGATTGTGCCTCTCTTTTTTTTCCACTACATGTTTGTGCTGATGTCCACTCTATTTAACATGTTATTCCCACTGGACGGGACTACACTGTAATTCATCAGCAGAAAAAAAATAATAACGCAATGTTTTTCTGAGGCTTCTGGGAAACTTGGAACTTTGCCGAATACCGACAAGTGCAACTGCTGCTCGTAGCACAGAGCAGCATGGACTCTTTTTCTAGTTTTTTTTCTTTTTCTTGTCCATTATTCCTAATACAGATACCCAGTAACCCAGCGAGCCACTTAGACCTCCAACCTCTTCAATTATCATCTACAAAAGGTGACCTGGATGACTGAAAATCTTCTCAGACAACAATTCAATCTCTCCGGAGCTTAAAAGCTCCTACCTTTTGCCTAGCCATCATCAAAAGCAGGTCGTCCGAACGGAGAAAGGAGTTAAAGACATATTGCATACTCTGAAAGGGTTTCTCTACCACTTAATTCCCCGCATTTTACATAAAATTGCCTTTCAGCACCGCTTAGGCTCAACTCTGAGACATGGGAGGGCGTGGCTGGAGATACCGGCGAAGGAGAGTACAAGGATATAACAGGAGTGTGGCGCGGTTTAAAGCTTAGATGCTGGAATAAAAAAAGGAGTAGATCTAAGAGAAAGTGAATAGGATTTGATCATAGTAATGATATTTTAAGAAAATAATAAAAAACTCAGTGTTGTACGGTTATAGGAAGGTAATCAATTGACACTGGATACTCCTTCCTTAACTGTTCAATAAACGTCTCGACATGGACGACGTTACCATATTGACACATTTTTGTTAAGTTAATCAACACTTTCTGACCAATCCGAATCCAGAATTATATAATGATCCGATTCTAACCATCGATAAGATACAACCTTTTTTCTCTTTTTTGTTTTTAGGTCATTGAAATAAACAGAAAGAAGATTCATCTGAATTGCTTGGGTGATCTAAAAGGTTTCATCACATCGACACCCAGAGAATCAGAGGCACACTTCCTCTGCACTTTTTGATTTTTGCCCCCCAGGTGTCGCTCTGTGGGTTTTATCGGAGGACCTGCTGTGTGGCAGGTTTTATAAATCTGAAATCAATGGCACTGACATCAATAGCTCAGGCTCTGAATCAGCTGCAGATTTCGATTCAGCGTATCATGCCTCAGTGTATCGCTACTCCATTTCCTGGTTTTGTAGGAAATTACCTGATCATCATGTTCAACAACAGATCACTTTTTTTTCTTTTCTTTTCGTTTTAGCATCTATGGGATGCTAGATGCCATTGAAACTTGAAATTAAGGGCAGAATATTCACGATCATAGGCCAAACACATAGATATGTCGAACTGCACGGTCCTGTAGGTTCACTCTGTACAACATCAAGAAAATCAGACCCTATCTCAACGAACAGGCTACACAGATACTAGTCCAGGCTCTTATCATCTCAAAGCTGGACTACTGCAATGCACTACTCTCCTCTCGGGCCTCCTAGATAGCTCCATCAAACCCCGTCAGATGATTCAGAATGCAGCAGCACGCCTCGTCTTCAACCAGCCCAAGAGAACCCACATCACACCCCTCTTCATCTCCCTCCACTGGCTTCCTGTATCAAATTCAAGGCCTTGATGCTCACGTACAAGACCTTGTCTGGAACAGCACCCCTCTACCTCAACTCTCTCCTGAAGGCTTCCGTTCACTCACGCAATCTGCTATCGGTTAGTAGTGCCTACTCAGCGTGGCTCAAGATCCCATTCCAGAACCTTCACACTAACCGTCCCTCGGTGATGGAATGAACTTCCAACCTCAATCCGGACCGCAGAATCTGTCACTATCTTCAAAAAACCCCTAAAGCCCCACCTCTTCTGTGAGCACGTAACTAACCCCTAAAACGCCAACCCCACATTATCCCTCGACTCTGCACACTTTGCTTTTCTAGAACTCAATTAAAGATCTTGTACAGTAGCACTACTTGTATTGTTCTCCGCTTGATATATCGCTTTGCTTGTGTTTCCTCATTTGTAAGTCGCTTTGGATAAAAGCATCCGCTAAACGAATAAATGTAAATGTAAGATTGTGTTTTGGCTGTAGGAGATATACTGTGAGGCCAAAGAGCGTAAAAGCTGCTAAAAAAAAAAAAAGGCACAGGGTTATAATGATGAGGTAAAATACGCTCCGATCAGCTCATCACATTCCATTTAAAAATGTTTAAAAGCTGGGTGTGTGCCGCTGGCTCCATGCTGTGACATTTCCATAATAACATATGATTGAATTTAGAAATAACTGGATGCTTGGCATCTATAATGTGTGTAGTCATTTAGCCATACTTGACTTACATTATCTGATTTGTCACTTAACACAGTCCTGCTAATAAAGGGCCACAGTCAGATTTGAGTTGAGTGTGTGCAGTGAGGATTTAATAGCAAAACTGCACACATGTACTACGTCTTATCAGGTTCTTCTGAACATGAACCTGAGCACATTTTTCTTGCATGATATCATCTCGAGTGAGGAGCAGCATGAAGTCCAGTGCCAGTGTCTGACAGTTTGATGTCACCACAATATGTCGTTTTGGCTGTAAATACACAAGGCTGATGATAAATACATAAATAAGACGCTATTAATGGATTATAATTGCACACTATATCTTGAGGAGGGAAATGCTTATGGATGAATTAATTAAATTAAATTAAATGAAAGTGAGCTGTGAGTGTACGACGTGAGCACTCGGTCAGCTTGTCCTTCAAACTCTGGTCCTGTTTTCTTTACAGGAGAGCACGTCAAATTAACAAAACAAAACAAAACAAAAACCCTGGCATTATATTATTATTATTTTGGCAAACCTAACAGCAGATTTCCCTCTGAGACTACTGGAACTGTAAAGCTAATTCAATTGTTTTTGCTGTAGACTGAAGACATTTGGGTTTGAGATCAAAAGATCTGTTATTTCCTGGGATTTATATGAAGATGTTTTAAAACGAAATAGAATTGTACCAGACCACCCAATTTGTAGGTTAGCAAAAATACAGGAACATGTGACTGACAGGTGTTTCTTGCTTCCCAGGTGTGTCCTGTTAGATGGATTGTTTAAACAGGTAATAGTTCTGAATAATTACTCTTGGATTTAGCCTTCAGTTTCACCTGTGAGCTGTCTGTGGGAGAAATACAAGTCATTTTGAAGCTGAGAAAAGAGGGAAAATCAATCCCATTTGCACAAAGCATTGGGTATAGTGCTGGCTCAAATTTAGCCTATTACCCAAAAACACTTAAAATTCAACATAGAAGCAAATACTCACATCTCCGAACCCAGTTGGAGATAGAAAAAAAGACACCAGCCGTGAATGAGAAGAAGCAAGGGTCCAGATTTATTGGTTCCGTTCCACCACACGAGATCCACACTGATGAGAATTCTCAGAAGTGCTCTGACACCTGGAGCTCAAGCTCCAGTATTTATACTGTATTTACACAGTAGATAACCAATATATTTCAGAAAGACTATGATATCAATACCAATAGGGTTAAAAAAGAGCTCATCTACATTACCATTATGTTTTGAAAGAGGCTTATCAAATTTACCATTATGTTTTGAAAAAGGACTTTCCAATTTACCATTAGGTTCGAAAGTGGAGAGAGACAAAACAATTTAGAGAGACCTTGGTCTCACTTTTATCTCGCGGGGGCAGCTTGACTCGGCTACCCTTATAAATGGCTCCTCATGGTTTTCTCTTAAAATTAAGGCCTTCCTTGCGAGACAAGAATCTTCACCATCTGAATTATGAGTAAGTTACATTTTCCTGTATTTCTGGTTTATAATTTATTTTCTTATTTGCTCTATATCTCTATTTTATATATAGTTATACTGCTTGCAAAATGGTTTACTGTACTTCCTACTTCATAATATCATTATATTACCCTTCTACTATCCTACATATCCTACTATTCTTTATTTTTATAAAGAGTATATATTTTATTACTATAAGATATTACCCTTATAATATCTTAATACTCCTTTTTATTATTCATATAAAGTTATAATGTTATGTGTGTGTGTGAGAGAGAGAGAGAGAGAGAGAGAGAGTGTGTGTGTGTTATGTCTACATGCCTGCCCTTGACTGTATGAGAGTGTGTGTGTGTGTGTTTGCACTCCTCAGCTCTTATACTTCTTTTTGACTTTTTGACTAATAAACCATAGTGTGTTACTCTTAAAAGATCTTAAAATGTGAATCCAATTCGTCAATATCCGCCTAATACCGCTTCTGTGTGTCTAGGTGCCCGTCGTCATTTCTTCTTCTCTCCCTTACTGGATCCGGATCTGGACACTCACTATCAGCTCGCGCATCTCACTGCTGATAACATGGTGCTACTTAACGTTCTTCGCAGCACCCCCTGTGGAAATGGAAATGCGGGGTCCCCCCCCCCTCAGATACAGAATCCACCCCATGAATGTGTGTATTGACGCCTCTACACAGACAGACCCTCCCTCCAGCTTTCAGTCTGAGGATGACGCCACCTTCTCCGATCTGGGCTCTGACCATTCTTCCCTCTTCTCACCTGTCAGTCCGCCCTACTCTCAGTGGTCTCCTTGTTTCACCTTTGCTGACTATCCCGTGTCCCCAGGACGCACCCCATTTTCTTCCCCCTACCGCTCTCCTCAAGATTACGCACCCACCAGTCCTGTGAATTATCAATAACATTACATATTACTCATACTAGGTCTCCCTCATGTTTATTTCATGTCATTTTTATCCACAACAATAGCTAATACAACAATTTGGAACATCCTGAAAAAAAAAGAAAGAAACCACCGGCGTACTGAGGAACAGACACCGAATGGGTTGGCCAAAGAAATCAATAGCAGCTGATGACAGAAACATTGAAGAAAAACCCAAAAAAACAACAGTCAGTATCATCACCAACAACCTTCACAGGGCAGGGGTGAAGGTCTCACAATCCACGGTTCGAAGAAGACTTCAAGTGCAGAATATAGAGGCCCTACTACAAGATCCAGACCACTCATCAGCAGTAAGAATCAGAAAGTCAGATTGGAATTCACAAAGAAATACAGAGATGATCCACAAAAGTTCTGGAACCAAGAAGTGATGGAGAAAGAAAGGTTCTGATCATGATCCAAAACATTCAAGCTGATCTGTGAAACATGGTGGAGGTAGTGTCATGGCTTGGGCTTGCATGCCTGCTTCTGGAACATTCTCACTAATCTTTATTGAAGATGAACTCATGATGGGAGCAGCAGAATGATTTCAGAAGTCTGCAGGAACATTTTGTCTGCAGATTTACAGAGAAATGCATCCGAATGAATCAGGAGGAACTTCATCAAGCAGCAAGACAACGATCCAAAACACACTTCCACCTCAACACAGGACTTCATCAGGGGGAAAAGTGGAAGGTTTTAGACTGGACAAGTCAATCACCAGACCTTCACCCAACTGATCAGCATTTCACCTCCTCAAGAGGAGACTGAAGGAAGAAACCCCCCAAAACAAACAACACCTGAAAGGCTGTAGGAAAAAAGCGCTAAAAAACAACACAAAAGACAAAACCGACAATTTAGTGATGTCAGTGAGGCGTCGCAAGCTTGAAGCAGTTATTGCAAGCAAGCGATATGCAACCAAATATTAAGTGTTATTGACTTTCATTCACTTCAAGACTTCTCTGTTCCTATACTTTTGCTCGCCTAAAAATGGGTGGGTCTGATACAAAAGGTTGTATGTATGTTATATGTTGTTGAACACGTCTACAATAACTAAACACCAGGAAATAAAAGCTGATATCCTAAACTCTTGTCTCATCTCCATCTATTGATCTCAAATCCAAACGTCTTTGGTGTAGAGCACAAATAATTGAACTGGCCTCGCTGTTCCAGTAGTTTCAGAGGGGAGCGTATATCCTGCACACACCTTACAATTTCAGAAACTCTTCATGAACTTGAACACACAACTAACTGTCAGAGTATGATATATATATATATATATATATATATATATATATATATATATATATATATATATATAATGTGCTGGATCATGTGCTATATAATAATCTGCTGAAGAATGAGTGTGGAAGCCATTTTCTTCAACTGAATCTAATGATTGATGTGATCATTAAAATTAGAACTATACATGTTCAACTATTCCACATTTACTATTCCTTGTTCCTCAATCCCCCTCCCAACTCCCCAGACTTATAGGCAAATACTTGTGTCTAGACGCTACTGGGGTGAATGTGGCACCGAGAAAATCGTGCGTAACCTGATTCAGAAAATGGCCCAGTGATGATTCTGAACTGAATTCCCAAGAGTGACGCTTGGCATTTTTCTGTCTCTGAGTAAAATAACCTAATTACTGACACCAAACACGGCTCGGTTAGAGAGAAGCCTAGTAAATAATGAGTATTTTAATGACTATGTTAACGCAGAAAAAGTGACACCAACTGAAGCCAGGAACAAATATATGCATCCGAGCTAACTCAAAGCTCCACCGCTCTTCCACTGATGTCCTTCTAAACATCATCAAAGCAAAATCAACCTTCAAAAATAATAACATTAAAAATAATTAGTTAAATAAAAAAGGACTGAACCCTTTCAAAAGGACGACATCTTATCTCTACCCATAAAGATTGCAATCAGGGCCGGACCTGGACCTGGAGCTCTGAATTGTCTCCCTCTGCTCACTTTTGTCCTGGTCTGACTTCATGCCATAAAAACAGAACGCGTTCGATGTTATAAAAGCTCTTTTTGTACGCCAGGATCTCATGGGTTTTTACCTAATTTCACTGAAGATCCATTGATGATTTCACTTTGATGTTGTATATTTAGAGTGTTTTGAACGTCGGAGACGATCGAACCCGAGCTCTGAGAGAAAAGAACATTCGTAGAAGTGCATGAAGAATTCATTGGGTTTTTTGGGGTTTTTTTTTCAGCTGTAGGTGGAGAACTTTCCCTCGGGCTTGAACGAGCACACCTGCAGGTGAACTGATCTTCTAAAACCTTGATCCCCTTCTGAGAACAATTATAATTCCTTACGTATAATATTTACACCACAGCACTGTTGAATTCTGGATTGTGATTGGACAGGAGGTGTTGATTAGCATATTTTCTCTGACCGTAGCGC